>NC_067410.1:100422525-100724825 GCF_009764475.1 Pristis pectinata | reverse complement strand
AAACAGGATGAAAGTCCAATGCTGCAGTATAACTCCAGTTGTTCTCATTGGTAGAGAGGTCAAGACCCTCTTTACATGCACCAACTGTGGTAGACATCAGGGCAGTCTGTTTATTGTTGATGCTCTGGGGCTTCTGTTGGCTGGTAGTTGACAGGTTGTCTGAGGAAAGCAACCTCAGTGGGTTCTGTGAGAGCTATCACATTGATTTCATTGCAGCAATGTTTCTGTTGTTTAGGAGCCAGGTTTCTGGAGATAATGAAGAAGATTAGGCAGTAATCAGTCACTGGTACCCATCGTGGCACGAGTGACATGATCATCTTATAGTCTTTTGCTTGATCCAAGGAGATGCCAGTGCTTAGACCATGGGCATTGCAGGGAGGTTTTGTGCTGGTCCCGCTGATGAAGCAGAATGTTCTTTATGACCAGGCCATGCTTCAAGCATCCTGTTGGACTAAACCTTCCCCACTCCTTCCTTGCTAGAGGGAGCATCACTTCCCTCCCTCATATTGAAGTCACCCAGGATGATGACTTTGTCTTCTCTTGGGATGTGGATCAAGATTTTTTCAAGTTTGAAGTTCTACTTTGCCTCTTTTGAAGCTTCCAAGGTTGGGGCATGTGCACACATGACCAGAGCATGTTGATTCTCTCGATGTTGCTGAGACATGGACTACAACGCATTGAAAAGACATAATCAACACTGTCTCTGCAAAATCCCCATATTCAATGGAAGGAAAAGTGAACCAACATCAGTGTATTATCCTAGGCCAACAACAACACCATTGATGCCCTGATTACACTCAGTCAGTTACAATGAACTAGCCATGCTGTTTGACTCTATCCTGAAACACAAGAAAATGCAGATGCTGGAATCTGGAGAGAAAAAAAGACCTGAAATGTCGACCACCCCTTCACCTCCACAGTCACTGCTTGACCCACTGAGACACTATTGTGGGCCCTGTCACAGCAAGAAATTATCAGGTGGACAGAGGAAAAGATTCAAGGACATGCTCAAAGCCTTCTTGGAATAAAAACAATATACCCACTGACTCCTGTGAATCCCCAGGCCACGACTATTCAAATTGGAGAAGAGGCATTCGGAACAGTATTGACAACCTCGAGTGCATGTACCAGGAACACACAGAAGCCTTGCATAAATAGGGGAAGGAAAGCATCACATCACAAACTACCCACCCACCTGCCCCAACAGTATACTCCCGCCCCATCTGTGGAAGTGTCTGCGGTTACCTCATTAGCCAGCTCAGAACCCCTAGACAAAGAGGAAATAAATTACCCTCAGTCCCTACAGACTTCCTAAGAAGCAAATAAATTCAGCTAAACTGAAATTTTACAGGTCACGTGGAATGAAACGATAGTTTACAGGACGCATTGTACTCAGTAAAATTCTAGGTCTGCCACTTGCTAGTTTCCTTTCACTGAGAAGTTGCAAAGTTTTCAAATTATGATCACAAAGGCTTCAGAGTCTGAAATAATCCTTCTTCCCCACCTTTAAGCACTGCTCCAAACTAGTTCTGCTGTCAAATAACATCACACATTAAAGAATAAAGTAATTAAGTCTTCCAATATCATAACAATCTTTTGCCCCAGTTAATTTTCAACAAGTTTGCCATCAACTTGCTCATTACTTATGTTAGGAGGAGTCCAACCGGAACAAGGCTGCTGCTGCTGAAGTCAGTGGATACCAAGCAGCTTGTATTTCCTTCCAACACTTGCCAAAATTAAGTTTGTTGCACCTTTTCTGTCAGCATAGTTGGAGCATCTCCTTCAGCATGAAGAATAAACCCACACCTCCCACGCTCCATGTGACCCAGCAATCCACTGAGACATTGCTTACAGTGTGTAATCATTTATATTGTGAAATTGCCCTCAAGTGAGAATGGAGCAGGATCATTAATTGTGCTTAACTCTGTGTCTGGACACCCTGATCCACAGTAGTAGGTTTCAGTTTATTTAAAGCTGAATTTGAATGCCAGTAATTTGTCCACAGCTGCCACCAACTGGTCTGACTCAGTATTACTGGTTAAGATGATTCATCATTAATATGTAACAGCACTATCAAAAATTAATTGCAGTTAATCTTGCCATTAGTAATCAAAGATCCATCACCATTGTTGGTCTACCCTGGTTGTGCTGTGGTCTATTTAGAGATTATTGGCACTAACACACTATTGGCCCTTCTGCACTGTGACAGTGACCTACATGCACTGAAAAACATCTGCACGCGCACAGAGAAGGTAATGTTAGCAGAACACAAATCCAGAAGTAAATGATGAGAAATGCAACGTTAAACAGATGTTAATTTGTGATTCAAAAGACATCCTTAAAATGTTGTGATGTGATCTTTGCATGTTATAGAATTATTGAACAAAAAGAGGCCACTTGGCCCATCAGTTCTATGCCAGCTCCTGAAAAAGCAATTGCATTCCCTCGCTCTGTCCCCATAGCCCTATAAATTATTCTCCCTCAAGTGCCTATGTAGTTTCACTTTGAAGGAGATAATTGATTCTGTTGAAACCACCCTTTCAGGCAGTGAGTTCCAGATCATAACTACTCTCTGAGTAAAAAAAAAATCCAATTAATTTTTCAGTAGTTCTTCAATCACTATCTTCAGATTGCCATGCGCCACCCTTTCTTTCATTGTTATTCGAGTCACAGTTCTGGAACTCCTTACCTTATACACCTTCTCCATTTAAGTAGCAGAAAAAGTTTAAAAAAGAGCTCGCTCTCGTCTTCTGAAGGGCAATTGGGGATTAAACGCTAACCTTGCCAGACACAGCCCCAATGAATAAGTGGACTCTTTGATCTGGGGTCACCTATCAAAGTTACCTTCCTGGCCTTACCACAACCTTTTTTCTTTCAGTATCCTATCGTTAATGACCAGCAATAATTGTATTTCATGTAACAAATGGACTTCAGGATTTCTGCACTTGCATTTAATTTTTCTACTTGAGTAATTTCGCCTGAGCCTTATGACAGGATCCTAACAGGAATGGATGGTTCTGCCTATTTACGCTCCCCAGCATAGTTATTTTTCATTGGGTACATGGGCAGGCTGTGAATCAACAAAGCATCACAACCTACCCATTTTCGAAGCTTTTGTGTGCATCTTTGCATTGGAGAACTTCCTGATGCAGGAACGCCACAACCAATACATTGCAACAGGGCAAGCATCCAGATGGCACAACTGAGCTATTAAGAGACTGTACGCAGCCTGCCTTTCCAGCAGATGACACAGCAGCTGGCTGGCACAATACCAATGGGGAATGCAGTTGCCAAGGCTTTATAGATGCCAAAGTAGGCATGGTCAGAACAGAAGGCACATCAGTGTGCTGATGGAGATGGCGAGATTGGTGCAGGCAACCAATAAGCAGACTTGTGTACATTGAAAGCCCACATACTGTACAGGCATCTTGTCTTGACCGGTGGAAGTTTAACAGTGGAGACTTGAGAAATAGACCCCAGTCGATTAAGAGCTGGTTCACTTCAGGAAGAAGAAAAGCAAAACAATAAGGTGAGAGGGGGAAAGTTTAAAGGAGATTTGCGGGGCAAGTTTTTTTACACAGAAGGTGGTAGATGCCTGGAATGTGCTGCCAGGGATGCAGTAAAAGCAGATATGATAGCAATGCTTAAGAAGCATTTGGACACGCATGAACAGTCAGGGGATAGAGGGACCTTGTGCAGGAAGATGGGATTAGTTTAGATTGGTTTTCTAGTCAGCTCAGACATGATGGGCCGAAGGGCCTGTTCCTGTACTGTACTGTTCTGTGTTCTATGTTTTAATTTTTCTAAATAGTAAGAAACTTCTGCACCCACTTCCAGAGGAAAAGGTCAGGACTATCTGTAGGGATCTGGGACTGCTGTGACACAAAGGCAGCAGCCTAATATGCACACAGCAGACAATTATGAAGACAAATGGTACGCGAATCTAAAATGCAAAAGAGGTTGGGGTATTGGAGTCAGGAAACTTTACTGGTTGTACAGAGGTTTGGTCAGACACTACCCAGAGTAGTGTGTACAGTTTTAATCTCTGTACCCAAGGAAAAATATATTTGCCCAGGAGGAAGAGGGACACATTAAACAGATTGAGAAACAAAGGACTGCAAATGCTGGAATCTAGATGAAAACACGCTGATGCTGGAGGAACTCAACAGGCAGGCAGCATCCGTGGAGAAAAGCAAGCATTCAATGTTCAGGTCAGGACCCTTCTTCAGGACTCTGTCTTGGGATGAGGGTCAGGGTTGTGAGGGAGAGCAGGGTGGCATTCTATAGGATTAAGTCAGATTGGTTTATACTCCTTGAAGAATGAGAGGTGATTACATCAGTGCATATAAGATTCTGAGATGGTTTGACATAAATTTCCCTGGCTGGAAAGTCTAGAACAGGGATAGGGAATTAGTATTTACTTACTAGGACACAGAAGGAGGCCATTCAGCCCATCATATCTATGACAGCTCCCAGAAGAACAATCCCATTGATCCTTATTCCCCTGTAACCCTGCGACCTGTTCTCTCTCACATGCCCATCAGCTCCCATTTGATTATTTTGCCCCTTATCCACACTAAGGGGTAATTTTCAGTAGCCAGTTAAACTGACAGCTTGTCTTTGGGAGGTGGGAGGAAACTGGGGGAAACCCAAAAGGTCACAAGAGAGGTGCAAATTCCACACAGACAGCACCCGAGGTCAGGATAGGACCTGGGTCCCTGGAATTGAGAGTGGCAGGGCTGATGCTCCGCCACTCTTCATGTGGAGGAGGGTAAGTGTGTGGAACTCTCTGCCAAGGAGAACTTCGGATATGCAATCACCCATTATATTCAGCGCTGAGGGTGATAGGTCTTTGGATATTGGGAATGGAGGGAGTGAGACTGTGAAACACAATTGCTAATCAGCCTTGAAGTTATTGGAGGGGGGAGAAGGATGAAATGGTTTACTTCTTCTACTAAGTCATGTCTGAATACAGTGGAGATCACCAAATCACTTGTTATGTGAAGATTCCCTAAAGCAGAAAGAGGTTTCTGGTTTATTCAAAGAACATCCTCTTCTTAAATACATCACTGAGTTTCTTAGCAGTCATTGAGATGTAAAAAGAACTGTCCGCTGCTGAAAGTCTAAAATACAAACAGAAAATGCTGGGTATCCTCAGCAGGCTGGGCAGCATCTGCAGAAAGAGAAATAGAATGTATGACTCAGGTTGATGGGATTTGGGAAAAGTTAGAAATCAAACATTCGAGTTGCAGACAGATCGGCTACAATCAACCAGCACTCACCCCCATCATTCTGTTAAAGTACTGAGTGTTTATGCTTCTCCAGATTAGTTGATGGTGTCCCTTAATTTAGATCTCCACGTGAAGTGAGGCCATAGTGTACCCTTAAGTGTAATATGAACTTCCCCAACCAACTCCCCTTTGCCACTGAAACAGACAGAGGCAATGGTGAGTCTGTCAGTGATCCAGAGATAGCCTTTGAAACAAGGGCAAAGTATAGGTGGCTGAACAATAAATAGTAAGTGTGGAAACGAAAGTACAAAGGTGAGTGGGAAAAAGCAGTCTGTTCAACACTCCCACACTGAATCCACAGTCCCAACAAGATGGCATAGGTGACGTTCACTGGAAGGAACAATTTTTAAAAAAAAGGTGATGTTTTCATTAGCAAAGTATTGGCGGTTTTAATGATATTATTAGTGGTTCTATTGCTGATGATCACTGGTAAGGTTACAACCTCATTAAGGATCAGAAATACTTTCTCTACATATTCTTATCCTTTTTGTATACTCCTCTCTATCTTCTGCTTGAAAATGTTTGAGAGGGCAAGTTCAATTCCATGTGCTGCCATGATTCACTTTAGTCCTGTACCCTACCCCTCAAAAAGAAAAAAGAGACAAATATTGGAGTTCCAGAAAGCAAAAATAAAAGCAAAGCAGGTCCATCAACAGGCAAAGGATCTACTGGAGAATTAATCTTTTATCACGTTGGGGATGGTTGGTTGGTGTTCACGTCAGTCCATTTCCTGTAGTTATTTTGGACAAGTTGTGGCAAAGTTTCATCTCCTTCCCTATGTGGGTGCTGTCCTGCTCTTTCTTCCCCAACACCACCCCAGCAACCCCACTGCGTCAAAGCCAAGGGTTTGGACCCAGGATAGATTTTCTTTACCCGCACTCACGGCAGACGTCTGCTTGGGGGGCAACAGGTGGAAGGAAATCAGGCAGAAGACACAAGAATCTGCAGATGCTGGAATCTGGAGCAACACCCAAGATGCTGGAGGAACTCAACGGGTCAGGCAGCATCTGTGGAGGAAATGGACAGTCGACGTTTCGACTCGAGACCCTTCATCTGGACAGAAAATCAGGCAATAGGTGAACACAAAGGCTTCCATTTCAATAGTCACTAATGTTCAAAAATATTTAATTGCAGTAAAAAGAATGTAAGGTCTAGGAGTAGGGATAGACAATTCAATTGGAACATGGCTAATCAGTTACTTCAAGTCCACTTTCCTCCTCCAATTCCTTCTATCCAGGAATTGATTAATCTCAGCTTTGGCAATTCATCAACTGAACATCCACAACCACCTGGGATAAAAAAAAAATTCCAAGGATTTTATCCCTCTGAGTAAGAAAACTTCTCCTTATGTCAATCCCAAAAAGCTTTCGGACCTCCTACTGCAACCTGCAGAAAAGCAAGCCATCTTTTTTAGTAATTTTACCGGGTCTGAGCAATTGGACTGAGAGCAGGTTACTGGGGTGATTGCCCTTGGAAGCTTGTAATAGCTCTGACAGGTGAATGGGTGCAAAGCAAAAACCTTGGCCTATCGCAGCACTCAAGATGTCTGTAATGCCATGAAATATGAAGTGGTGTACAGTAAACACTGACATTTCATCTACTTCTCTCTCCACTGGTATATTACCAGGAGCTGGGGCTGGGGCTGGTGGATGGGCAAAATGCATGGAACAGGGGAATAGTGATAGGAAGGGGGAGGAAGGAGTCAGCATCTTTTTGGAAGAACCGAGTTGGCAAAGCTTCACGTGTTGACCTCACATGACAGCATGGTGCCTGAGGAGTGGCACTGATAATCAATCCTCAGCCCAACACAAGTTACCGTGGCACCCATTCTGAGTCTGCAAAAATCCAGTCAAACAAAACTCACAGTGTGCAGCAATAATAGGTGAGCCATTATTTTGTGATCACCAGAGGAGGTGATAACAATAGAATCACATCATCTCTGAAAGGAACTTCTCCCAACAAGGTTAACCACAGATGTGGAGCTGATTCATTGTACAGATAACATTATTATCCTTTGATCTGATTGGTTATGGAGGTACCCAGTCGCTTGTCGTGTGCTCTTGGTATCAGTTGTCGTGTTTCCCTCTCACAGTGATGCGGGGAGCTCACATTTCCAACTAATTGGCATATGCAAAATTGAAAAACCTAAATAACAAGGCCAGATCAAACAGCAGATGGTATTTGAAAAGCCTATGGTAGTAGATTATGGCCCAAACTGGCACTTTGGTAGAATGGAGCTTAAAAACACAAGAAATAGAAATGGGATAAGGCTTTATGGACACTCAAGACTGCTCCACTATTCAGCAAGATATGGGCTGATCTTCCACTCATTTTCAACTTTATTCCAGTGTCTATCATTTTCTTGAATGTCAATAATTATCAAATTAAACACACTCTGCATTATAGACTCGATAGATTAGTTCATTGTCATATACTCTTGGGTGCAATGAAATTCAGTGCTCACATGAAGCTCACAGAGTAAACAAGTACACACGGTAATATAAATACCACAATAAATACCATGATGTGCGCAAGACAAAGAATGGTGCAACGACAGTAGTGCAGTCTGAGGTAATGCAAAACAAAATGTTAAAGTAACAATAATGGAATAACCGCGAGAGGTAGAATCAGGAGTCGGAGAACGTGGCAGCACCACTGGAAAGAATCTGAAGGTTCCTTTTATACCAGGAACATTGAAAATCAGAAATGCCAGTCTGAAGCTGGGATAGCGGAGCAAAAATTAAAGTGACAAGCAAAATCAGAGCAGTAGAGGTGTGCAGGCATAGCAGAAGGTCAGTGAAATCTCACCGTCAGAAAATAATACAACAAGCTGCACAGGGGAGCTCATGGGGATAATGTAGCACAAGAGTAACCGGTACATTGAAGTGTGTGTATCTCAGATAAAGTGAGTCCCACTATCTGGACTTGGTGTAGGAGAAACGGCCCATGCCCAAGAGGTACCTGGCACCAGGTAATGATTACCTGTGTTGAGAGATGAAATCATACAGTATAGTAAATTTGCTTTCTAATTCACTGGGTTTATTAGATTTCATTACTTGTTGAAGGTAATAGATGTTAGAGAGAGAGTGCCATGAGGGTAAAACTAATACAACTCAAGATAGTCTAAATCAGCACTATTAACAAAAAGGAATAGATTATCCTTCTAATTCATTTCACTTGATGGATCAAATTGTTTTTCAACTGCAACCGCAACACCCACCCACTCCACACCCACACACTGTGTATTTTCCCAAGGCATGTATAATGTTTACTTAAAGAGAAGCTGCATCTATAACATGACATGACCAATCACAGCTGGAGCTGCACATTAACCCTCAATCTACCCATGGCTGTACAATGCATTGCCTATCTCCAACCTCCCTCCCACCCCACATGGTGTCGAACTGTGTTGTTGTCCTCAGGTCCATCTCTTTCCTCACAATTCCTTAAAATTGTGGCAGGAGAGACACAATTTAATATGATGCACTACCAGAGGACTGGCAGAGAGCTGACAATACTTAAGCAAGGAAGCACAGCAATCATAGGTTGTGGAATAAAAATAATAGAATTCCTAATTTGATCAGGAGATGGAAAACTAAAGCAATGAATCAAAGGGAAACCTTAATCAAAGGGAAAGCTTTGCTTGGCTACTCTGTTGAGTTGTTTTAAGAGGTAAGATATTTTTATTAGTCACACGTACATCGAAACACACAGTGAAATGTATCTTTTTGCGTAGTTTTTGGGGCACCAGTGACCTGGGTTCAATTCTGGCCACTGTCTGTAAGGAGTTATAACGTTCTCCCCATGTCTGCGTGGGTTTCCTCCGGGTGCTCTGGTTTCCTCCCACATTCCAAAACACGTACGGGTTAGGAAGTTGTGTCCATGCTATGTTGACGCTGGAGCGTGGCAACACTTGCGGGCTGCAGAAGGAATAGAGAGGGACAATGCAGGGGATAAAAATTATCTGGATTTCCAAAAGGCCTCTGACAAGGAATTGCATCATAATTAGTGAATAAGATCGGAGCACACAGAGTCAGTGTCAAAGAGCAGAATGGAGAACTGGCTGGGTATAAGACTGGCAGCAATGAGTAAAGGGTAGACAGTCAAAATGCCAGAGGTGTGAGATGGCATTCTACAAGGCTCAGAGTTGGGACCACAGTTATTCATAATCTGTATGACTGATTCATTCTTTGAATGTGGAAATATAATTTCTAAATGTGTAAGGAAGACTAAAATGGGGATGGTTTGAGACGGAAAGGGGCTGTACGAGGAGGTCAGGAACCCCTTCAAAACCAATCTTCTAGAGAAGAGAGAGAAGACAAGATTTCTTTATTAGTCACATGTACATCGAAACACACAGTGAAATGCATCTTTTGCTTAGAGTGCTCTGGGGGCAGCCCGCAAGTGTCACACACACTTCTGGCGCCAACGTAGCATGCTGACGACTTCCTAATTCGTACGTCTTTGGAATGTGGGAGGAATCTGGAGCAACCCGGAGGAAATCCATGCAGACACAGGGAGAACGTACAAACTCCTTACAGACAGTGGCCAGAATTGAACCTGGGTCGCTGGCACTGTAATAACGTTACACTAACCGCTACATTACCATGCCTGCCCAGTCACCATTCCTCAATTCTCCTTTAGCTCAGTGCTTGATTACATGAATCTGAACAGCTTATAATATTTCCTTTGGTTAAATTGTTACATGAGTGCAGGTTATTGAAACAGCTGCAGTTGTTTTAACATAAAGCCTAATCTGAAAAACTGACAAACCCCAATGCTGAGTCAACGTGGCATGATTAAAAGAGAACTTTCCAAAACCTCCTGATGCTAACACTGGTGGAACCACGGCATTACTGGGGCAATTCCAAAACTAAATAGAAGACAACAGAAATTCACAACAGGTCAACAAGTCACCATAACTACTATAGGCCTATCCCTGCAACCTGAGTGACCTAGCTTGGCATTTGTATGAGTACTTAGTGACAATAATTTTGTGGGGAGTTTATTGGATTATAGTGGGGGGCCATCACACCTTTTCATCACTTGTTATCCTGATTGGTCTCCCATAGCCTTTGGAAATCCAGCTCAACAAAAAACATTGCTGCCTGACAAAATCAAGTTCCACTGACCTACCTTGGTATCTGACTCAGTCTGGAGTTCTTTGCCTCTGGGTTACAAGTTCCCCTCCAGAGACATGAGCACAAGAATATTGCAACTGACGCTCCAGTTCATTACCAGGGAAGTGCTGGATTCTGCCCAAGAATTCTCTGCCGAAGAGCACCACAGGGTCACTGTGATAAGATGGAAATCAATATATTTTTGGATATTAAGGAAATCAAAGAACATCTGGGTTAGTGCTAGACAGTAACACTCAAGTAGAAGATCAAAAGGTCTGCTCCTGCTTCTATACCTCAGGTTCTTATGCACTGTTTTGTGGTCTATTCTTTGTTACTTCATTCCCTATTCTTGACAATCTAGGTCCTGTTTTCTGAAGTCCCTGCCTAATCTTCTCTGTGGAGAGGCTGCTTATATTTAATCTTCACGCACAAGACCTTAGTGCATACATTCCGAACATCCTCTGTAAACATTTCTAGGTCAGAAGCATGCTAAATAATTGAGAGGCTCCAGCTCCAAGGATTTTTCTTTCTTATAGCTCCTGTCTTTTCATTGAATTGTTCATGTCAAAAAAGTCGCCTATTACTGTGACGGGAAAAAAACATCAGCAAAAGAATTAAAATGTAGCAGGTGCCTGAGTATAGATACCCCATGTATTCTAATGGGCTAGGGTGCAGGAAGTGGGGTGCAACATAAGAAAACAAAAGAACTTCACAAATGAGGGATGAAAGAAATCAGGAGCTAATCATTGTTTACCAATATTTAAAAAGGTGACTGCTCGCTGGTATTCAGTAATCTAACCAGTTCTGTTTCATGGCTTGGAGAACATGGGGAGGAAAGAATGCAGATTTGGGTTGCTTGACTCTTTTAACACCTGGCATCCTGCACTGTCTCCACAAGGTGGCAGGAGAGTGCCATTCCTGTTGGAACCCTCCCCCACATCCCCCCCCCCCCCCCCCAACCACCCCACGCCATTGTCAGCGTTTCTCTGCAACAGCAAAATTGCAAACTCCTAAATTAGCCCTTTATTCTCTGGTCAGGAAAACCAGTTAAATGACAATTCTTATTGGACGAGTCATGTGGAAAAACCCAGACTAACAAACCTTTTCTCTGATATACAGAATAATTGGTTAATAGTTGAGTTCATGAAAAAAAGTGAATGTAACAGCTGATTGTCCTCATTTTATCTGCATTCTATCACAAGGTCAACAAGCAGAGTTATTTTAATGATGATATAAAGTCTTCTTTTGGTCATTTGCTCTCCTTTTCTCTCATTAGTCCAGTTTTTCCTGTCTATCACAATCTGGAAATACATTCAGAGGATTCTTTAGATAAGATAAGATCTTTATTAGTCACATGTACATCAAAACACACAGTGAAATACATCCTTTGCATAGTGATTTTGGGGGGCAGCCCCCAAGTGTCCGCCACGCTTCCGGCGCCAACATAGCATGCCCATAACTTCCTAACCCGTACGTCTTTGGAATGTGGGAGGAAACCGGAGCACCCAGAGGAAACCCACGCAGACACGGGGAGAACGTACAAGCTCCTTACAAACAGTGGCAGGACTTGAACCCCGGTCCGCTGGCACTGTAAAGCATTGTACTAACCACTATGCTACCGTGCTAATTATACCTAGGGAGTATCATTCTCTCTCTGATTTCCATTCTTATTCACAGGATTTGGGCCTTAATCAAAGACACTTCAGAAAGTGCTTTCTTGAACCAAAGCAATCCTTTGGGGAAGATATTTCCACAGTGTTGCTAGATAGGGAGTTCCAGGATTTAAACCCAGCAACAATGAAGGAACAGTGGTATATCTCCAAGAGCAGAAGATGATGTTCCCATCTGCCTATGGTTCTTCTTCTCCTTGCTATTAGAAATCAATCTGTTTACATTTCCACAGGTGCAAACCTGAGTTGTTGAGTGTTTCCAGCATTTTTTTATATTTGTTCATTTTTGTAGTATCAGAACTACTTTGCATTGCTAAATAATTATGTATGTCTCCAGCAGGGAGAGCCTACTTTGGGAGTACAACCACTGCTCATTTGGCAAACTTTCAAAAAACACGGGAAGGTGGAAAGGATTTGGAAGAAGCAACGACGTTAGAATTAGTTTTGGATTGCAGTAGAAACATGCTAAACAAAAACACAAAGGGACAAATGGCCTCCATAATTCCACAGATAAAAAATAACCAATTAGAACTTAAAATATGGTCCTGAATAAAGCAAGCACTATGATGTATCTATATAGCACCCTTCACAACTCCAAAGACTCCCTATAGAGTCAATTAAATACTTCTGAATAATTAATCTTAGAAAGGACATGGAGAAGGAATTAAGAGTAAATGTATGAAATAACAAAAGGATATTAAATTGAGAAAAAAAGGAAATATTAATTGCTCCCATGTAAACTGGTAGAAAAAAATCTGAGTGGGGGGAATAGTGTTTTTACAATGTGTACAAGGCGTCCCCTTGTCATCCAATATGCAAAACCTCCAGCTGTTGAATCTCTGAAGGGAAAAAACCAGCACAGATTGACAAATTCAATGTATGGGAGCATCTAAGCAGTAATGATCATATCATATAAGGTTAAGGAAAAGCTTGAGAAGGATGAAGCAAAAGACAAAAGCAATACAAATTTAAAGAAATAGAATGGAATCTGTGAAGATTAACTGAGAACCAAACTGAAGATTTAAAAAGAAATGTGTATCCTATTTCCCAGCTACCATAATGACATTTGCACTTTTATAACAGAGATTAAAAAGTGTCTAGGAAAACAACATTTCCTTTCAAAGCCTGAAGGAACTAATTACTAATGGCATTCCATGGATGAATAACAACAAGTGCATGAATGACAAGAGAGAGTCAAAAATGAATACAAAATGATTAGGAATTTAAAATAAGGAAAGCAGTGAAACACTGCAAAATCAACATGTCAAAGAATGTAAGAAGAAATAGTAACGTAACATCCAGGTATAAAATAACCAAAGAAAAAATCAGGCAACAGATCAGGTCACATGAGCCAATGATAGCAAAATGGCAGAATTATTAAATAATAACTTCATGATGAACATGACAGCAAAAGAGATCTATAAATGAAATTAAAGTTAGATAGAGAAAGATAATAGATAAAGTAATCACATTTAGAGAATATAAGACCCCTGGTCCCAGATGGGCATATAAAGAAATTAATGATGAAACAACAGAAGCACAGGTAAAAACAAAACAGTCAGGCAATGTGATTCCTATATTTGAGTTGACATTTAGAACAAATCTAGCAATTAGTTTAACATTCATAGTAGGAAGGCGATTGAATTCTTTCTCAAAGGTGAAATAGAAAAACATGCAAAAAACTGAAAATTTAATAAAGAGTAGTCAGCACTAATTCCAACATGGAAAATCATGCTTGACCATCTGTATTGAACTCATTTTCAACATTACAGTGGTGACAACACAGTATAAGTACTTTGTTGGTTTGCAAAGCACTTGGCTAATCCTGAGGTTGTGAAAAGGTGCTATTTAAATGCAAGGAATTCTTTTCATTTCTTTGAAGACACAATAAGAAGGGTAAATAATGGGTGATGTGGCAGATGCAATTAATGTACATCTTGATTTCTTAGTAGTTTTGATAAACTGCTGCATAGTACACAAAAGACTAGTGTGAAAATGTGGAGTCAGAGAACAAATAGCTGACTGGAGTGTAAAAGGGAATTGCAAAAACAGGAAAGCAGGAAGCAGGGGATTAAAGGTAGTTACTCAGACTGGTGATAGGTGGGGTGCAGTGACCAAACCCTGTTGAATATTTACATAAATAATCTGGATTAATTATACTCTGTCCTTTGGGCCTGGGACTGATCTCTATGAAAGTAACCAATTTATTCCCATCCTCTGTGTTTCAAATCCTTCATCACCTTAATCCATGCTGCTATTTTACCCCAACACCTGCAAGGCCTTCTTTCACTAGAGTGTGGTTAAATTACTGAACTAACATCCAGAGGCCTGGCTGGTTAATCCAAGTGTGAATTCCATAGGGTGAATCCAAGTGTGAATTCACACTTGGATTTCACACTAGAGAAATTAATACAGAGACTGGGGAAGAGATAGCAGTGGTACAGGCAAAATTTATTTGGATTAGAGGATTGGCAGAAAGACTGTGTAATTCCTACATCTGAAGTTGGCAATGATTATCTCCAATTAGCTTAACGTTGGTGACAGGAAGATGATGAAATTCTAAATCAATGTGAAATAGAAGTCTAATAGAAGAAAATTGAGATTAGTATTGGAACCATGAATTCTTTCAGAGAAGGAAAATATCATCCTTCCCCAATCTGGTCAATGTATTCCTCTAGATCCCTCAAAAGCTGCCATTTGAAATGCCAAGCCAGAGCTTTGTATGGTGGGCAATTAGTGATGGAAAGTAAATGTTGTCCTTGTTGGTCATATACACATGCCATGAATGAATAAATTGAAAGAAATTATATCCATTTTATATGGTAACCTTTTGAAAATCTAGATATATCATATTCACTGGTTCTCCCTTATCTACCCTGCTAGTTACATAGAATTGTAGAAAATGCATGACCACAGAAGGAGGCTTTATGTATCTGCTGGTCAAGAAGAACTACCTAATCCAATCCCAATTTCCAGCAGAGGTCTGAAGCTTCAGATCTCAGCTCTTCACATACATATTAATTATTTTTAAGATGTGTTGAGGGGTTCAAGCCCCCACCATCTTTCAGTCAGTAAGTTTCAGTTTCTCACCATTCTCTGCATGGAAAAGGGGTTTCCTCATCTCCCCTCTAATGCTTCTTCCAGTTCTTTAAATCTCTACCTCAGGCTTTTGACCCCTCAATGGAAGTAGGTCCTTTCTATTTACTCTATTTAGGCACCTTATAATTTGTATACCTCAGTAAAAGTTCCCATCAGTTTCACCTGTTCTGAAGAATAGAATCCTACCCTATCCAATTGCTCTTCATAGCTACAAATTTCCAGTGCAGGCAACATCTTCATTAAACCTCTTACCCAAACCTTTGTTCAGTGAGCAGTTGGGGATGGAAAAATAAATTACGTCTTTTCCTGTAACGTGGTGACCAGAGCTGCATACAGGACCCCACCTAAGGCCTAACCAGTGTTGTATACAGATCATGCACAACCTCTTTGTTATTAAATTCTGTGTCTTGGCTAATAAAGGAAAGTAATCCCATATGACTTCTTAACCACCTTATTGACATGTTCTACTCCCTTAAGGATCTGTGGATGTACAATCCAAGGTCCCTCCACACCATCCAATATCTTTCCATTCATTGTATATTCTCTTTCCTTGTTGTAATTCCTCAAATGCACTACCTCACAATGCTTTGGACAAAGTTCCATCAGTGACTTTTCTATCTGACTGTTCAAACCAATCTGAAACTATCTTTGTTCAATCTAAAATTTTCTCCCTCACTACCAAGCACACAAACAATTTTTGTATCATCTGCAAATTTCTTTATCATGTTGTCCCCTACATTTCAGTACAAATCATTAATATTTTACCAAAACTGGTAACAGTCTTCCAGTCATAAAAAGACACCTGTCAACCGTTATCCTACATTCCTGCAAATTTGGATCCAATTTGCCATTTTCACTTGGACCTCATGTGCTTTCATTTTTTTTTACCAGTCTGAGAGACGGAAATTTTTGCAAAAGCCTTACTAAAATCCACATGGACTACATTGAACACACTGTTTCTTGTCACTTTCCTTGTTACCATCTTGAAAAATTCAGTCAAGTAAATAAGACACAACCTTCCCTTAGCTGACTGAACTATAGCTCCTAGATTTATCCTTTCCTCCCTTTTTAAACAATGGCACATTGTCAGTGGTCCTCCAGTCCCACTACTTCTACTCCTGTTGCCAGGAAGGATTGAAAAATTGTCACCAGAAACACTGTAATTTCTTGTCATCAGAGCCACAGTAATAGTCCAAATGAAGGGTCTCGACCCAAAATGTCGACTGTCCATTTCCCTCTACAGATACTGCCTGACCCACTGAGTTCCTCTAGTAGTTTGTTTTTCTTTGCTCCAGATTCCAGCATCTGCAGTCAAAAAGGCGAAGATTATATATGCCTCCACTGTAATTTCTTCCCTTACTTCATGAAACAGCCTGGACAGGTTTCATTTTAGCCTGAGCATCTATTTTGAAAGATATTAAAACCACTTAGTAATTTACCTTTTATTATGTTTATCCAGTCCAACATTTAACAAAAAAAACCTACTGGATTTGTCAAGCACCATTTCCCTTCATAAAAGTGTACTGTCTCTGACTAATCATCTTATGATTTTCTAAGTGTTTTGTTACCCTGTTCATAATATGAATTCCAGTATTTTTCCATAACAAGAACCAGAGGAAATAAGAGCAGGATTAAGCCACTTGCCCCTCAAGCCTGCCCCACCATATCATATATCTTAGCTTTTCGACTTGCAGCCACAACTCCTCCTCTCTACCAGTTCCCCATAACCCTCAGTCCCCTGATCTTTCAAAGATCTATCTACCTCCACTTTAAATATAGGGGTTACATAGAACATCGAACATAGAACATTACAGCACAGTACAGGCCCTTTGGTCCACAATGTTGTGCCGACATTTTATCCTGCTATAAGATCTATCTAACCCATCCCTCCCACATAGCCCCCCATTTCTATAACACTCATGTGGGTATCTAAGAGTTTCTTAAATGTCCCTAATGTATCTGCCCCCACCTAATGGGTTTCTCGGGCTTACAGAGACTTGACTTTTGCCAAATCCAACTTTAGACAAATTCTACCATAAATTTTGTAAGAATTTTTCAAGATAGTAATGATAAGAATGAAATGTTTTGTGGCACTCATTAACAACTGGATAGAGTATATGTTCCATCAGTTTAATTATGAGTAGTGATATAGGGTGATTATTTGATGAAATGAAAGAATTATAGCAAGTGTATACAGAGCGACACAACATGGGTTACAATAGAAAAACGGGACGTTTTCTGATTTATGGAGAAATCAGCTTACAGGCGGTTCTCAGGAACAGAACCCTCAAGTAGCTTGGGAACTGCCTGTACTTATAATGATCCGGCCTTCCACAACTCTCTGAGGTACAGAATTCCAGAGATTCTGGTGTAAGTCTAGTTTCCTATATGCTTTCTCTTTTTTCTTGGCTCCCACTTACGACCTTCTAATCTGCTGAGAGGTTTTCCAGAGCCTGGGAAATTCTGGAAGATCAGTGAACAACAATAGTGAATTAATGACAGTCCAACAATATAGAGCACAAACTCTAGAGGAAGCAAAAATGAAATGTAATGTGAGAGAAACTCAACTTTGGTCATAAAACTAAACATGCTTGAATATATTGTCTGCTCTTTTCACCCATTTCCTAAAATTTGGTTCCATTGACTTCCAAAGGAGCTCTACAGCACAAGACCACAAGATATAGGAGCAGTGTTAGGCCATTCGGCCCATCAAGTCTGGTCTGCCATTCAATCATGGCTGATATTCTTTCAACCCCATTCTCCTACCTTCTCTCCATAACCCTCAACCCCCCTTACCAATCAAGAGCCTAACAATCTCTGCCTTAAATATACCCAATGACTTGGCCTCCACCGCCATCTGTGGCAACAAATGCCACAAATTCACCACCCTCTGGCTGAAGAAATTCCTCCTCATCTCAGTTTTAAAGGGCCATCCCTTTAATATTATGCTGTTCCCTTGGATCCCAGACTCTCCTACTAATGGAAACATCCTCTCCATGTCCACTCTATCCAGGCTTTTCAGTATCTGGTGGATTTCAATGAGATTCCCCCGCATCCTTAAGAACGTAATCGAGTACAGGCCCAGCGACATCAAACGCTCCTCTACATTAAACATTGCCAAGGATTAAACAGGCTGCCCATCACCCTCTTTCAAGGGCAGTTAGAGTGGGCCTTAAATGAAGTCCTAGCCAATGTGGCCCACACCTCATGATCAATAGGATATCAGATATGACAATTAAGGGATTTAGTGCAGAAGAATGACACTGAGGTAAAAGATCAGCCATGATCTTATTGGATGGTGGAGCAAACATAAGGGGCCAGATAGCATATTCCTGCTTCTTTTTCTTATGTTCTTAATGAAAGGTTAGCAACCTGAAATGTCGAGTTATTTTTATCACCACAGATGCTGTCTGACCCACTAATATTTTCCAACAATTTCTGTTTTTATCTCGGATCTTTCAGGATCCTCAGTATTTCAACTTTTTTAAAAATTTTGGTGGAGGAGCATTCTGACCGGTTGCATCACTGCCTGGTATGAAGGCTCCAATGTGCAGGATCGCAAGAGGCTGCAGAGGGTTTGTAGACTCAGTCGTTCCATCACCGGTGCAACCCTCCCCACCATCGAGGACATCTTCAAGAGGCAATGCCTCAAGAAGGCGGCATCCAACGTTAAGGACCCTCACCACCCGGGATACGCCCTCTTCTCGTTACTACCATCGGGGAAGAGGTACAGGAGCCTGAAGACCCACACTCAATGTTTCAGCTTCTTCCCCTCCACCATCAGATTTCTGAACGATCCATGAACACTATCTTGTTATTTCTCTTTTGCACTATTTATTTATTTTTGTAATTTCCAGTAATTTTTATGTCTTTATGTCTTGCACTGTACTGCTGCCGCAAAACAAATTTCACAGCATATGTCAGTGATAATAAACTTGATTCTGATTCTGGGTTGAATGAAATAGGGAGTGAAGGGGCTTGCTTTGATTGTGGTGACAGAAGCAAATTCCATACTGTGTAACTGCCTGGTTCCTGGATGTATTGCTTTATTAAACCACCTACACTTGAAAGATAAGTCTGCAAGAGAATGTTTGGTTTCTGTGCTTTAGGTCAATAGGAATGGATAACCTGTTGAAGCTCTTATCAGCTGTTGGTGTCATATTGTTTGTCGAGTGCAGGAGAAAATTGTAAAATCAACACAGGAGTGCTATTGCTGGTTAAATGGGAAACTCTCATGTTTTGGTAGCTATCCTATGCTCTGATGGAAGGAATCAAAGAAGGGATAAAGAATATTGAATTAAATACAATGAAATTAGTTGCACAAGACAGTGGTGAGACTGCACATTGAGTATTATACACAGTTCTGGTTACCCTCTTATAGGAAAGACGTCATTAAACTGGAAAGAGTGCAAAGAAGATTTACGAGAATGTTGCCAGGACTCAAGGGCCTGAGTTACAGTGAGATGTAGGGCAAGCAAGTCTTTAATCCTTGGAGAATAGGAGACTGAAGGGTGACCTTATACAGGTATATAGGGTGAATGCACAGTCATTTCTCCAGGTAAAGTGAATCAAAAACTAGAGGGCATAGGTTCAAGGTGCAAGAGGAAAGATTTAAAAGGGACCTGAGGGGCAACTTCTTCATGCAAAGGGTGGTGCATTTATGGAGCGAGCTGCCAGAGGAAGTGGTTGAGCCAGGTATAATAACAACATTTAAAAGACACTTGGATCGGTACATGGATCAGTTTAGAGGGATAGGGGCCAAACATAGGCAAATGGGACTAGCTTATATGGGCATATACAAGTTGGGGTGAAGGGCCTGCTTCTGTGCTGTATTACAGTCTAACTCTATCTGAGCCCCAGGTTCTGAACCATTAAAGCTCCAATCCATCAACGTCCCCTGTAGAGGCCCTGGCTGCCATCACCCTGGTTCTATTTCCATCATTTCCAGCCCCCTACTTGGACTCCAATCCTCTGATCCACAAGCCCCTGGCCCCAGAGGCTCTCTCTTCCCCACCCCCACCACTGCTCCCCACTAATCCCCTGGACCAAGCCTTGGTCCCAGATGATGCATTTCCTTTCCAGGTGAAGGAGAACATGAGGCTCCTGTTGGGAACACCTGAAACTTGGACCACCAGGAGCTAGTGAAGTTTGCAAATCCTGGCTCACACGTGAACCAGTCATTGGGCCCCCACACAGCACTCGTATGCTGTATGTGCCTATAACACACTTTACAATTCTTAGGCCATTATGTTTCCAGGATTTCTGCGATTCCTGGAACCCAAAAATCACAAAGCACAGATGGAGACCACTTGATTTATAATGCTTGTGCTGACTCTTTGAAGTACTCTTCCATTACACTCCTCGCCCTCCCCTTTCCTCATTACCCCTCCCCATTTCATACATTGATTTCAGTCTCTTGTTGAAGGTTTCAAGTGACTCAGCAAGCCCTTGGTCACACCCACAACTCCTTCAGGTAGCACATTCCTGAGCTCAACAGTTGGCTGCCTACAATCCATCCGATGAGTCAGTGAAAGACCAGCCCCTGGATGTGTTGTTGTGTAACTGTCCGGTTCACAGAACCTTAAACTTTCCAATTTCTGTTCTCCTCTCATTCTCTCTCATCACCCTTTCTTCTCTCTCTCCTCTCCCTCTCTCTCCCTCCCTCCCACTCTTTCTCTCCCTCCCTCTCCCTCTCTCCCTCTCCCTCCCTCCCACTCTTTCTCTCCCTCCCTCTCCCTCTCTCTCTCTCCCTCCCTTTCTCTCTCTCTCTCTCTCTCTCTCTCTCTCTCTCTGTCTCTCTCTGTGATCCTGTTTCTCTTGCTTTCCCATTGCCTGCCTCCCTTTATCTGGTGACCTTTTTTGTTCTCCTTGTTCCTCCTTATCGACTTCCTTTCTCTCTTTACTTCTCCAAGTTTTTATCTGACTCTATACCTTTACCTCATTTCCTCTCTCTCTTTCTGATTGCCTTTCTCCCTCTGTCTGTCTCACTCTCCCTCTTTACCTCTCTATCACTCCCTATTTGCCTTTTTCTATATCTCACCCTCTCTATTTCATTTCCCTTCTTTCAATCTTTTCTTCCCTCTTTATCCCTACCCACCTCAGTCTCTTCCTCTTCCTTCATCTTTCACTCTTTTCATCCCTTTATATTTCTCTCTCTCCCTCTGTATCTCTCTGTCTCATTCCATCCCCATCTCTTTTTCCCTCTCTCTCCCTCTCTCTCCCTCCCTCTCTCTCTCTCTCCGTCACCATCTTTCTTGATTTCTCCCTTTATCTCTTATTTTCTCTGCTTCCTTCTATCCCAGCTTTATCCAAAAGAGCTGGTCATTGACTTCAGGAAAGGGGGGCGGTGTACATGCACCTGTCTACATCAACGGTGCTGAGGTTGAGAGGGTTGAGAGCTTTACCAATAGCCTATCCTGGTCCAACCACGTAGACGGCACAGCCAAGAAAGCTCACCAGCACCTCTACTTCCTCAGGAGGCTAAAGAAATTTGGCATGTCCCCTTTGACACTCACCAATTTGTATCAATTTTTATCAATGCACCATAGAAAACATCCTACCTGGATGCATCACGCCTTGGTACAGCAAAATGTTCTGCTCAGGACTGCAAGAAACTGCAGAGAAGTTGTGGACACAGCCCAGCACATCATGGAAACTAACCTCCCCTCCATGGACTCTGTCTATACCTCTCACTGCCTTGGTGAAGCAGCCAGCATAATCAAAGACCCCACCCACCCGGCTCATTCTCTCTTCTCCCCTCTCCCATCAGGCAGAAGATACATCTCATGACCCTGAGGGCACATGCCACAAGGCTCAAGGACAGCTTCTATCCCACAGTGATAAGACTATTAAACCATTCCCTTATACGATGGGATGGACTCTTGACCTCACAATCTACCTTGTTTGACCTTACACCTTATTGTCTACCTGCAGTGCACTTCCCTGTAGCTGTGACATTTTTACTCTGTATTCTATGATTGTTTTCACCCTGTACTACCTCAATGCACTGTGTAATGAATAGAACTGTACAATCAATATACAAGTTTTTCATTGTACCTCAGTACAAGTGACAATAATAAACCAATACCAATACCAATACCCTATATTTCTCTTTCTCTTCCACTGCCTTTGTTCATTTCTGACTCTCTTAAAAAGCAGGAGTAAGATGCAGACACTTTCTTAGCAAACTACATCAGAAGCAATAATTAACCTGCTTTATTGCTTTCTCTGTGGCTACAGGATGCCAGATACAACATTCTGAACATCTAAGTCTTCAATAAATGTAATAAACAGCAAAAAGACTGAAACAGAAGAAAAGAGCAGGGGAGAAAATTAATGAACAGAAAAATATCTGAACCATAGCTGCAGTGACTTTACTAGCAAGAAAAGCTGGAGGAAAGCATTCTAAAACCAATGTCTTATGTCCCTGGGGCTCCTCTTTAAACCTTATGGTAATGCAGGGAAGTAAAATGACTGAGTGCAAGCAATTGAATGCCATGAAACAACTGTCCTGAAAGAGCAAATGGTAGATGGTGGAGTGAATGACGGCAGGGGTAAGGTGTTGCCCACCCCCTCAACATGTTTTCAGCAGACTCAATCTCATTGGCTCTCCACTTGGCTTTGGAGCACCCAGACAACTGTAAAACAAATGCCAGGCTGCTGTTTATCGATTGCAGCTCAGCATGCAACACCATCATCCCCTCAGTACTAATCACCAAGCTTCAAAACCTGGGCCTCTGTATCTCCCTCTGCAACTGGATCCTCGACTTCCTTATCGGGAGACCACAGTCAGTGCGGGTCGGTAATAGCACCTCCTCCTCGCTGACAGTCAACACAGGTGCACCTCTAGGATGCGTGCTTAGCCCACTGCTCTACTCTCTCTACACTTATGACTGTGGCTAGGCACAGCTCAAATGCCATCTATAAATTTGCCGATGACACCACTGTTATTGGTAGAATCTCAGATGGTGACAAGGTGGCGTACAGGAATGAGATAGATCGGCTGGTTGAGTGGTGTTGCAACAACAAACTCACACTCAATGTCAGCAAGACCAGAGAATTGCAGAGAATTGCGAGTACAGCGAGAAAAATCATTGGACTACCTCTTCCCTCCATCTTGGATATTTAGAACCATGGAACCATAGAACCATACAGCACAAAACAGGCCCTTCGGCCCACCATGTTGTGCCGTCCATCAGACCACCCTCACACTACCTAACCCCTTCCTCCCGCATATCCCTCTATCTCACATTCCTCCATATGCCTATCCAACAAGCTCTTGAACCTGTTCAATGTATCTGCCTCCACCACCACCCCAGGCAGTGCATTCCATGCACCAACCACTCTTTGGCTGAAAAACCTCCCTCTGACATCTCCCCTGAACCTCCCACCCATAACCTTAAAGCCATGACCTCTCGTCTTGAGCATTGGTGCCCTGGGAAGGAGGCACTGACTGTCTACTCTATCTATTCCTCTCAATATTTTATATACCTCTATCATGTCTCCTCTCATCCTCCTCCTTTCCAGTGAATAAAGCCCTAGCACCTTAAGCCTCTCCTCATATTCAATACTCTCCAATCCAGGCAGCATCCTGGTAAATCTCCTCTGCACCCTCTCCAATGCCTCCACATCCTTCCTATAATGAGGCAACCAGAACTGAACACAGTACTCTAAGTGTGGCCTAACTAGAGTTTTGTAAAGCTGCATCATCACCTCGCGGCTCTTAAACTCAATCCCGCGATTTATGAAAGCCAACATCCCATTGGCCTTCTTAACTGCTCTTTCCACCTGTGAGGCAACTTTCAATGAAATGTGAATATGAACCCCCAGATCCCTCTGCTCCTCCACACTGCCAAGTACCTTGCCATTCACCCAGTACTCTGCCCTGGAGTTTGTCCTTCCAAAGTGTACCACCTCACACTTCTCCGGATTGAACTCCATTTACAATACACGATGCACACATAAGGTTCACAGAATCATAGACAACCCTTCTCAACCCTTCTACGACCTATTTGTCCCACTGTCGTCTGGCAAGTGGTACCGGAGCATCCGGGCCAGAACTACTAGATTGCACAACAGTTTTTTCTCCCAGCCTGTCAGGCTCCTGAATACCCTGGTAGACAAATGCCGCGTCAAAAGCCCTGGCGTATAAGAACTTTGGCTGCTGCTGAACATGTTTATACAATTAGTACAACACACTGAGCTTGTATTTTTCTTTGTCCAACTCGGTTTTGCACTAACTCTGCACTAAATTTGTATTTTGTACTTTTTTGCACTATTTGTACTTGCACAATTTTTTTTTGTTTTTTATTTGTTTGTGTTTATTGTATGTCTTCTGTTCTATGTATGTCCTCTGTTGTGTGAGTCTGGGGGAAACGACATTTCGTTCCGCCATGTGTTTTTATAGCTTGGATGCATGACAATAAAGTAACTTGAATTTGAATTTGAAACAAGGAATTGCTTGTGAACTTCAGGAAGGGGAAGTCGGGAGAACACACACCATTCCTCATTGAGGGGTCAGCTGTGGAAAAGGTGAGCAACTTCAAGTTCCTGGGCGTCAACAGCTCAGAAGATCTATCTTGGCCCCAAAACATTGATGGAATCATGAAGAACGCATGCCAGTGGCTCTACTTCATTAGGAGTTTGAGGAGATTTGGTATGTCACCAAAGACCCTTACAAATTTCTACTTATACAATGGAGAACATTCCGACTGGTTGCATCACAGCCTGATATGGAGGCTTCAATGCGCAAGATCAAAAGAGGCTTCAGAAGGCTGTAGACTCAGCCAGCCCCATCATGGACACAACCCTCCCCACCATCAAGGACATCTTCAAGAGGCGATGCCTCAAGAAGGCGTCATCCACCATTAAAGACCATCACCACCTGGGACATGCCCTCTTCACGTTACTACCATCAGGGAGGAGGTAGAGCAGCCTGAAGACCCACACTCAACATTTCAGTAACAGCTTCTTCCCCTCCACCATCAGATTTCTGAACAGTCCATGAACCCATGAACACTCTCATTATTCCTCTTTTGAATTATTTATTTATTTTTGTGATTTATAGTAATTTCTATGTCTTGCACTGTACTGCTGCCACAAAACAACAAATTTCACAACATATGTCCGTGATAATAAACCTGATTCTGATTCTGAGTCCTCATCAAGTGAGTTGCACATGGGACTTTTCTGACAATGATGCTAAATCCAATGATCTCCTGGTCTGAGAGTACTCATGAATTAATTAAGCTCAGCCCTTGTCGTAGAATTGTAAGTGGCTATCCATCTGGAATGCAAATCTTAAAATATCTGAAGCCTTAGTCTAAACAGATGGACAGTTTAATCAGGAGCAGAAGTGATAAGGTTAATGAAGCCAAGTTAAATTACTGTCAGCCTGTCACTGCGAGTGGGTAGCTTTGGGGGAAATAGAAATGCATCTTCTTCTTAGGCAGTCCCCAGGATCGAGGATCTGTTCCAGTTCTGTGGATTCCAAGGTGGCTGATCAGATCAAAGTGGGACCTGTAGACTTTGCCACAAGTGGGGCAGAGCTTGCAAGTTGGGGAATGGGAGTGTGCAGTTTGTGAGGTGGTGCGCTCCTTCCACCACTTGTGCAGGGATTCTGTGAGCTCCTGATGAATGGACACAAGGTTTTCAATGCCATTCTAAATGGTCCTTCTCCATTTTGTGTGGTCATGGTCCAGGGATTACCATGAGACGGAGGGGATGTTATACTTTCTGAAAAGGCTTTGAGAACATCTTTGAATCTTCCCTTCTGCCTGTGTGGTAGTTCTTACCATGATAGAGCTTGGAACAGTTTCAGGTGTCAGTGGATAGTATAGTCAGAGGAATAAAAACAATTCTTCATTGCAAGGATTGAGAGACCCGAAGGCTGTGTTGCCTGCCTGGTGCCTGGGTTCAGGACATCTCACCTGACCTGCAGAGGACTTTAGAATGGGAGGGGAAAGATCCAGTTGTCATGGTCCATGTGGGTACCAATGACGTAGGTAGAACAAGGAAAGAGGTTCTGCTGAGGGGATTTGAGCAGCTAGGGACTAAATTAAAAAGCAGAACCAAAAAGGTAATAATCTCTGGACTGCAACCTGAGCCACGTGCAAATTGGCACAGGGTCAATAAGATCAGAGAGTTTAAATGTGTGGCTCAAAGATTGGTGTGGGAGAAGTGGGTCTGAATTCGTGGGACATTGGCACCAGTATTGGGGAAGGAGGGAGCTGTTCTGATGGGATGGGCTCCACCTGGGACCAGGGTCCTGGTGGATCACATATCGAGGGCTGTGGATGGGGCTTTAAACTAAATAGTAGGGAGGTGGGTTCAACAGATTGGAAAAGTATGGATAAAGTAAAAGGGAAGGAGAGTGCAGGAGAGATCACTGAAGTCTCCAAAATAAAGAACAAGACAGAAAGTTTAGAAAAGGATAAGAATTTAACTTCAGGCAACATGCAGACATATTTGAGAAGAAGGGTGGTGAATACAGGACTGAAGGTGTAATATTTGAATGCACACAGTATAGAAAATAAGGTAGATGAGCTCATGGTGCAGTTAGAAATTGGCAGGTATGATGTTGTGGGCATCACAGAGTCATGGTTGAAAGAAGATCACAGCTGGGAGCTAAACATCCAAGGATACACATCCTATCAAAAAGACAGGCAGGTGGGCAGAGGGGGTGGGGTGATTCTGTTGGTAAAAAATGAAATCAAATCCTTTGCAGGAAGTGACATGGGATCAGAAGATGTAGAATCCTTATGGGTAGAGTTAAAAAACTGCAAAGGTAAAAAGACCCTGATGAGAGTTATATTCAGGCCTCCGAATAGTAGCCAGGAGGTGGGGTACAAATTACAACAGGAGATAGAAAAGGCATGTGAAAAGGGCAATGTTACAGTGGTCATGGGGGATTTCAATATGCAGGTAGATTGGGAAAATCAGGTTGGTACTGGATCCCAAGAAAAGGAATTTGTAGAATACCTGTGAGACAGCTTTTTAGAGCAGCTTGTGGTCGAGTCCATGAGGGAAAAGGTAATTCAGGCGATTCTACAATGCCTGGCTATTCACTTCTTCCATTCCCACCATCCAGGATCCAATCAATCACTCCAGGTGAAGCAGCAATTCACTTATGTTTCTTCTAAACAAGACTATGTGACCTCCTCTGCACTGGAGAAACCAAACACGGTTTGGATGATTGCTTTTTGGAACACTTATGTTCAGTCCGTAGGCGCTGAGCTTCCTGTTGCAAGGTACTTTAATTCTCAGTCCCACTCCTACTCCAATCCGTCTGTCTCTGACTGCCTCCACTGCCACAGTGAGACCCAATATAAACTCAAGGAACAACAAATTATCTTCTGTCCAGGCGCGTGGCAATCTTCTGGAATGAACAGTGAATTCTCCAGATTCAGGTAAACTACTCTCTGTTCATTGCCCGTTGTCCTGCTTATGTTCTTTTTGCTCCTCAGTTCTATAAAATGCTTTCCTAACAGTCAGTACTTATGGTCCTTATCAGCTGATCTGTCTTAATCAGCCTTTTCAGTCTTAGGCATAGACCCTTTTATCTAACACCTCACTCCTCTCCCAAGCTCTGTTTCAAAAATTGTAAACCCTCCATTCTTCCCCAGTTCTGAGGAAGGGTCCCTGACCTGAAATTGATTTCTCTTTCCACAGATGCTGCATGACTGGCTGAGTTCTTCCAGCAGTTCTTCTATGTTTTGTAGAAGATAGGCTGCCGTTGAGCTTATCATAGCATCAAAGAATTGTACAGCATGGAAATAGGCCGTCTCGGTTCATTGTGCCCATGCTGACTCCAAGACCTGTCTACGCTAATCCTAAACCATTGAGCTCTTGTCTTTGGGGGTATGTCCAGTAAGGTCCTTGTTTCTGGGGTTAAGACCAATGAGATTCTTGTCTTCTGGGCCAAGACCAGAATGTTCCTTGTCTCTGGGGTTAAGTTGATGAAATCCATGTCACTGGGGCTAGCACAGTGAGATCCTTCTTTCTGTTATTGAGACCACAGACTCTTTATCTCAGGACAAAAGGTTGAGTTACTGACCAGTGCATTCCTTGAAACCAGTGAAGTTCTGGTCTCCGGGACCAAGACCAGTAAGGTCCCTGTCTCTTGGGCTAAGGGCCATGTGCTCCTCCTTCCTGGGGTTAAATCCAGTGAAGTTCTTCTCACTGGGACTAATATAAGTGATCGACAAAGAATCATCAATATGAAACATTAACAGTGCTTCTCTCTCCACAGATGCTGCTTGACCTGTTGAGTATTTCCAGCATTTTCTGTTTTTGTTTCTGCCTTTTCATAATTCATTTATAAGATCCCAAACAAATCCTCAGCCCCTTTACACCCACCACTGCACCACTTTAATACACATATTCAATCCACAAACAAATTCTCACCTATTATTCCCACACACAGAACATGCTGATCACCAAAAATATTCCCCATCCC
Source organism: Pristis pectinata (assembly GCF_009764475.1). Classification (NCBI taxonomy): domain Eukaryota; kingdom Metazoa; phylum Chordata; class Chondrichthyes; order Rhinopristiformes; family Pristidae; genus Pristis; species Pristis pectinata. The sequence goes on along the minus strand of NC_067410.1, from coordinate 100,696,189 downwards.
AACATTCTCACATGCAAGCAGTTAATGGACACCCTTCCTAAATAGTATGCTCCAAAGTCTAAAGGTGCAGAGACCAGTTGTAGCATTGTAATTGTGGTCGGAAACTCAGCCGTTTCTCATTCTAGGCTGGCCATTATTTTTCTGCTTGATTCCATTTGTTCCCCTAATCTTACTGCAGCACCTCTCAGCCCTGTGTCCAACTTTCTGGTTTTAGAATTTGTTTATGAAATTAAAACAGACACTAAAATTAAGAGCTTATTCACAAAAAATGCAAGTGCAATGGTATCACACTTGGGAAGTCGTAAAATTTGAAATACCCGCACTGGTAGGTTTTATTTATTTTGTGATGTAATTACATTATAAGAATAGGCTTAATGCACTCAACAACATAAAACTCTAAAAGCCATCTGTAACTCAAATTCAATGTCAATCTCTTCATTAAATAAACTGCATGAAAGGAAACTGTTACAATAATGGAGCTTTCTACCATAACAGAAAAGGCTATTATATTAGCACACATTGCCTTGGTGAGACTCTGCATGTAGAGTATCTGCAATTCTTTGCTAATTAGAATTTTTGAACAAAATGTCCCACGAAGGACATATTTCCTGAGCAATTTATCATATGTTGTTGCTGTAACATCTTTAGCTTGCAAACTGTGCACTGTACAAGTTACTGTAAATACTCTTTCAATCCTTGCATCTTCCTTGCCCTGCAGAACATCTCAGCTTGTTCCATCACGTAACATCCTCATGGTCCACCACCCATGCATGTACCATTATTTCCAATCAGGGTACTTTCTCTGCTTTCCTCACTCAACCTCTGTTCCAGCCAAGTTTGACCTCAATTCATCATGTCCTCTCTCTAGCTCACTGACCTGCTTTCTTGTCCTCCATGTAAACTCCCCAACCGATATTCTTGGCCAGTCCTTGCTCTTCCCATCCTTAATAGCTTTGCCACTCCTATGATGCCAATCACAGGTGCAACAACTTCTGTTCCATTCTTGCATCACCCTCCAGCTAAATCCCTCTTTCCTATTCTGCCCTATTTCCTTCCAGAATAATTGCTCCACAATTCTCTTACATTTCTAAATTGTGCATCCTTTGGTCCCATTGACCAGGGCATTTCTGAGGTGACCAATCTATTCGACCATACCCTTATCTCCATCTATGATGCCCTGGTTTCCATCAAAACCACAAATCCCTCTCATTCTGGCCACATTGCTTGATATTCCTTTATTTCCACTCTGTTATAACTCAGGGACAGAAATGTTAAACAGATAAGGCAGATCACTGGTTTAGCCATTTTTCAAGGACTCTCTCAGTTCCTCCATTTATGCTGTAGTTGCACCAACAATGAGACTTTTAACACAGCATCCTAAGAACATAGAACACAGAGCAGTACAGCAGAGGAACAGACCCTTTGGCACCAACCACAATGCCAATATAACTCATCCCACCTGCATGATCATGGTCCTTGTCCCTGAACCGTGGCTTTCCCTCTACTATAGTTTGCAGAGTCCTTGACCGTATCTCGTCTACTTCCTGCACCTTTGCTCTCACCCTGTCTTCTGTCTTCCCTCATGCTCCCTCTGAGCTCTTTATATCCATGAGGACCTTCTCCTGCTTGACCCTACTCCTACTAACCTATCCACCCAGTTTCCCTTCCCAATGTGGCTGATATTATTAACAGTTCTCTCATTCTCTCCACCTCTCCTTCAAATTTGCAGTCGTCGCTACCCTTCACAAAAACCTAGCTGTGTTCCCTCCATCTGCATAAATACCACCTTATCTCCAACCTCCCTTTCCTGTTCTAAACCTTTGGGTGCTATTAGCTTCCAAATCCATACGCATCTTCCCCCGAACACCTTCTATCCGTCCCACCAGTTGTGTTTATATCACTACCACAGTACCACACAGCTCTTCACTGAGTCACAATTGACATCCTATGTGACCACAATGAGGGTGATCCATTCCCTCTTGTCTTTCTCAACCTGCCTGCAGCCTTTGACACAGTTAAACACCCTTCCAGCACCTCTCCATCTTCATCCAACTGGTGGGACAAAACTAGTTAATTCCCCTCTTTATCTATCCAGTTAGAGCCTGAGACTTAATTTATTGGCTCCTTTCTCCACTTCGTTATGTCTGGTTTTATCCTCAGCTACTTCCTATTACCTACAACATCAGACTCCACATGTAAGATGAAAATGCCTACTTGAACAAATATGGTCTTGAGCCCTCCACCTCTGTAAGTTGTCAGAGTGGACATCCAACATTCAGTACTGGAAGAGCATTAATTCCTTCCAAATACATATAGGTACACCAAAGCTATTGTTGCTGGCTCCCTGTCACAAGCTCCATTCTCTGCCCTCGTCCTTCTCCCCGGCAACTATGTAACACCGAACCAGACTCTTTACAACCCCTGTGGGCCTTTTTGACAATATGTTGAGTTTCCACATCATTGGTACAACTGGCTATTTCCTTTTCTGATGTATCGCCTGATTCCACCCGTGGCTCATTTCTGGATGTGGCTATTCCAGCACACTCTTGTCTGGCCTCCATCATTTTATCTTCCACTAACGTACCATCCAAAATTCTGCTGTCCTTAGAGTCATAGAGTCATACGGCAGAGAAACGGGCCCTTTGGCCCAACTGGTCCATGCTGACCAAGATTCCCATCTTTGAACAATATCCCTCTAAATCTTTCCTATCCATGTACCTGTCCAATTTTCCTTCAAATGTTGTTAATATACCTTGCCTCAACCACCTCCTCTGGCAGCTCATTCCATATACGAACCACCCTCTGGGTGAAAAAGTTACCCCTCAGGTTCCTATTAAATCTCTACCCTCTCACCCTAAGCCTACATCCTCTGGTTCTTGATTGCCCAAGCCTGGGAAAAAGATTGAGCATAGTACAGGACCTTCAGCCCATGATGTTGTGCTGGCATCTTATCCTAGTCTATTATCTACCTAACCCTTCGCTCCCACATAGCCCTCTATTTTTCCATCATTCATGTGGCTATCTCAGAGTCTCTTAAATGTCCCTAATGTATCTGCCTCCACAACCTCTGCAGGCAATGCATTCCACACACCCACCACTCTCTGTGTAAAAAACTTACCTCTGATATCCCCCCCATACCTTCCTCCAATTACCTTAAAATTATGCCCCCTCGTTTTGGGTCGAAACCCTGTATCAATGCCAATTCCTGTCCTCCCACAGATGCTGCTCGACCCATTGACTTCCTCCAGCAAATTGTTTGTTGCTTTAGATTCCAGCATCTTCAGTCTCTTGTATCTTTCAGTGACCAAGCTCCTGCCTTAATATCTCCCTAGGAGGCTCATTGCCAAATTTTGTTTGACAAAGTTCCAATGAAGCAGCTGGGAATATTTCACAATTTTAGAGGTGGCTAAATAAATACCAACTGTTGTTGTTGAACATGAGTAAAAGTGAGGAAGGTTAAAAATCTGATCAATAGCTCTGCAAAGGTTACTGGGATGGGTTGTTTACCAAAAGTGGAAGGCTCTGCAATGTCAAGCGGTGATGATTTGTGACACTAAGTCCCAGTTTACAATGAGGGAATTCCCATGTGAACGGCTTCCAAGGTGTGCACTAAACCCAGACAGATACATGAGGGCATTTTGACTTTGAGGGCTAATGTGAAACAGGCAACAACAGATGATGCTGGAGGAACTCAACAGGCCAGGCAGCATCTGCAGAGAAAAGCAGGTGGTCAAAGTTTTGGGTCAGGACCCTTCTTCAAGACGAAGTTAGGAAAAGGGGGAAGCCCAATATATAGGAGCAAAACAGGGATAGGTGGACAAAAGAGGGGAGGTGGGGTGGGCACAAGGTGGTGATAGGTAGATGCAGGTAAGAGATAGTGATAGGCATAAACATTGAATTCTCCCATTTTAAGTAATCCCCACCCCCTTCCCCACCAATGCTTCTTCTCTTCTTCCCTTTCCTAGTCTATCTCTTTTTTCTATGCCCCTTTTTTTCCTCTCTCTCCTTACCTTTGACCCATCCCCCAGTAGATCTGCTCTCCCCTCCTCCCCCACACCTGCCCATCACTATCCCTTACCTGCATCTACCTGGTACCACCCTGTGTCCACCCCCCCACACCCCTTTTGTCCACCTATCACTGTTTTACTTTCCCCTCCTTTATATTGGGCTTCCCCTTTTCTTATCTTCAGTCCTGAAGAAGGGTCCTGACCCAAAATGTTGACCGCCTGCTTTTCTCCACGGATGCTGCCTGACCTGTTGAGTTCTTCCAGCATCATCGTGTTTTTCATCTAGATTCCAGCATCTGCAGTCCTTTGTTTCTCTAATATCAGATCATTCTTGTTCTCATTTCCTTTCTCTTCAATATTATGACACTAGCTGTAAAGTCTTGGTCAGGACAACTGTAACCATCAGGCACTTTCTGCAGCATTCCTTCTATTAGAGTCATGGAGCTCTGCAGCACAGAAACAGATCCTTCAGCCCAACTGGTCCATGCCAACCAAGTTGTCTAAATGAACTAGTCCCTTCTGCCTGGAGTTTGACCCAAATCCCTCTAAACCATTCTAATCCAGGTAATCATCCAAATGCCTTTTAAATGTCAGAATTGCACCCACCTCGACCACTTTTTCTAGCAGCTCATTCCAGTTACTCACTGGCCTCTGTGTGAAAAAGTTGCCCTTCAGATCCCTTTTAAATCTTTCCCCACACACTTTGGTTTTGAACTGGCCCAACCCTGGGAAAAAGACTGGCTATTCACCTTATCTGTGTCCCTCATATTATTGGCAGTAATCAGCAGAGTTAGCTCACGGTACTAAAGCCTACTGCACCTGGAGTTCGTAGGTGGTCTCCAAACCAAGTACAAAGCAAGCCTCAGCCTACATTGCTTCTGAGATCAGGCAGGATTAGCAGCTCCAGACCGGTATGGACACCACATGGATTTAAGACCAGGATCAATACAGAATTACAGCTGCATAAACTGTCCTGCTTATAGGTCTTAGAAAATGTCTAAAAGACATTTTCATCAAAGTTGTTCAGTCAGTTGGCAATGCTTTTCACATACCCAATCATGGAAATCTTTCAGTGTAAACATTCCTAACATCCTGCGTTAAAAAAAGAGAGCTAAAAAGTAGAATCACACAGCAAACTAAAGCAAGACTCAACTGGTCCCAGGATTGTGAATGAATTGGCTCTCCATTCCCTGAGAGATAAGGCAACGTGGGTGCTCACCCACCAGAACAACTGATGTTAGACTTGTCAAGCAACCGAAAGCTACAGCACTCTACTCCCCCATTAATATGAAAACAAACATACAGACAATCATGGACTGTATCCACCACAATGCAAGATGTGTTCTGTGTGAGCACGAGAGTCACTGAATCGTTCTCTGGGACCTGGATCTGCACGCTTGGCAAGCTGAGGGAATGATGAGATTCCATCTGCGACAATGATGCACACTTACAAACAGAATATTGTTTAAGCTACTCTGATCACAGAGCAGAACATTCCATCCAAAGACCTAAAGAAACTGTCCTTATTGACTCAGGGATACGCCTGCCTGAGGATCTGCTGGCACTGGTATGGTACTTATCTCAACAGAAGACCAACCACACCAGATATAGTAAGAAATGACAGTCTTATTCTGAAGATCAAAGGATATAGAAATGTCCTTGTCACACTAGGTGCAGTAACAGGGTGTATATTTCAGGCAAATTATCAGTGTATATTAGATGGAACCTTGCACAAAGCTGAGGTGTTCACTTACCAACATCTCTATCTATCAGCTCAGGAGGTTCAAATTCCAATACACCTCTACTTCTTCCTCCTCCCACCTCAGGCCCCACACTTGTTGTTTCAAACAACATTTTGTAATGGAATTTAGGAGGTCGCTGTTGTGGAATAGAACATGATCTATTCTAACCCCTGGAGTCGGCACTAATGGTTCATTAGCACGCTGCTGACTGTTCCCAACGTGTTCTATTTTTATGTGAATATTTTGAAGGCAGCAGTTGCATGGGAACCACCACCACCTGCAGGTTCCCCTCCAAATCACCCACCATCTGACTTGAAAATATATCATCAGTCCCTTCATTGTCCACTGGGGCTAAATCCCCAGGAATTCCCTGCCTAATAGCACTGTGGGAATATCTTCACCAGAAGGTCTGCTGCAGTCCAAGAAGGCAGCTCACTGCTACCTCTTAAGGACAATTAAGAATAAGTAATAAATGCTGGCCAGCAAACCCCTGTTCCTAAAAGTGAATTTTAAAATAAGTTTAAGTCAACTGCAGTGGTCGGCAATTTGTTGGGGGTGGTGGGGGTGGGGGGCACAGGTTGTGGGGGGAGGTGGTGATGGTGGTGGGGATTAGTTGTGGGCAGCAGTGGGAAGAAGTTGGATGGTCACAAGCTATTCCCATTCCAAAGGCCCAACTCCTCAACTGTGTTTAAAAATACAGTGTTCACAAGTGTCAGCATGTCTGAAATTATACATTTCATCTGACACCCAAAGGTGACAGATTGAACTGAATACACTTATTTTCCTTTTTACCTCAAGTCCAATTGAGATGATTAGCGATGTAAACAGTGCTGAAGTCTAACCCTGTCCAAAGTGCAAACAGTAGCAAATGATCTGCAGCAAACAAAATTCCACTGGAAGGATTATATTGATTATAAAACCCCTTACAACCTTTCAACCACTTCTAATGGCATCAGTACTTATCTCTACATTTCCTTCCTTGGTGCCTTTCACATCCTATTAGAGCATTTGCAGAAACATTCTATGTTGTTGTGTAATCAGTGTCTCAAACCACCAGTCCACCCAGGGCTGGCCCAATGTCTCAGGACACGTTGACACCTGACTTCCTCAGAGTAACTGGGAGAACGAGGTGGTATTTCTCCATTGCCTTCACCACACTCACAATGTCACTAACCAGTGAGGAAGCATGAGTTAATGGAGCACCCTATTCTTAAAATGTCAGCAGGCCTGAAGACATATATTTCATATGGCACAAAAAGTGGGTCAATGTGAGCTGTCTGGTAGATTTAATACAAAACATTTATTCTGCTTTCCAGCTCAAGTAACAATTTTGATAATTTGCATTGCAAGCAGGGAGGAATGTTTCTGTATATTAAATATTGAACTTAAATACTGGCCCTTGTCTACACCCCTTTGTGACTGCACTCGCTCTTCTGGTCATCCCCACATTTGTCCTGAACATTACCCTGACCCTGGAACAGCTCCTGGAGCCAGAGAGCTTCTATCTTCTGACTGGGATTGGTAGCTACCCCAGCTCCACATGTGTGTAACCTTCACCAGCTCTACAGCCCACTGGGACCTCCTGGCATCCCTCCACTATTGGGGCTGTAATTGTAGTCGCCAGGACCCTGAGCTCAGGAATTCCCTCCCGAAGGAAATTATTTTACGAGGAAATGATCTCATAAATTGCTATATGATTCCAAGGAAGTTGATAGGTTGATACTGAGAGGATGTTTCCCTTTGTTGGAGAATCTAGATCCTAGAACATTGTTTCAGAATAAGGGGTCAGCCATCTAGATTTAGAGGAATTTCTTCTCTCAGAGGGCCGCGAATCTCTGAAATTCTCCAGCCCAGAGAGCTGTGGAGGCTGAGTTAGTAAGTATATTCAACATTGATTGATCGTGGGCTATGAGGGTCAGGGGTGGGGCAGTAGCTTGTGTGGGTATTGAACAGTGAAGCAAGCTCGAGGTAGTAAATGGTCCATTCCTGCTTCTATTTCTTATGCTCTTACAGGTTGTTAGGATCAGGCAGGAACGTGGACTTGCGGCCAAGATCAGATCTGCCATGACCTTATCAAATGGCAGAGCAGAGTCGAGAGGGGATGCATAGCCTACTCCTACTCATTTACTTAATTATCCATCTCCCTACTTCCTCTCTCTTCTTTAAAGTGCTTCCAAAAGCACACAGGCTTGGATTGTCTCTCCTAATATCTCCTTGTGTGATGTGCACGTTTAGACAGTTTACTACATGGAAGGCATTACACAAGAGGAGGTGAAGGAGAGGGCCACCATCATCCATGGTCCTGCCTCACTGGTCATGTACTGCTCCGCTCACAACTTACCAACAAAATCCATCCATGCCTCCAGCCACACATCTAATCCAGGTCCTGGTTCCTAGCCCCAGCTGTACCCCTGTCTGGAAGTATTCGCCTCTCCTTATCACAATCCTTTGATTGTGCTTTTCAACTTTAGAAGTTAAGGCAATTCCTCCCTTTCAACTCAACAGGTTCACTGAAAGGTTTATTATCCTACTATGTAATAAAATTGAAATAAAACTGTGTTTGGGTATTTAAGAGGAGTAACATCCAATAGTCCAGAAAATCTGCTCGTCCATCACTACCGAGGGTGCCAGATTACTGGAGTTCTATTTTAATGAGCATGTACTTTCCTGCTACCATATTAGAGACTTAAAAGACTGCTTCATCCAAGTTCTGGTCAGTAACTAGCAGCTCACATATTCACAGGCAGTGAGTGTCAATAACCCCTGTAGTCCCAGTAAGTACTAGCAGTTAGTATGTTTAATAACATGAATAGCAAAATATTAAGGACCTTGATTATTAAGTAACTGCTTCATTACAAGGGAATAGAGGCAAATGGGTTGAGCATGTGGTGAGGTGAATTCTTCCATGGCAGTTCACTGGGAACCTTCGTTCTGGGTTAAGACTAGAGACCATAAATGATAAGGATTAAGTAGATGCACAAAATGAATCACCAATCCTAAAGCGAGCTGTTAAATTCTCCCTCAGTCGGAGCTTGCTCCTCATTTCTTTTATTTTCTAGCGTCTACTCATTGATGCTGTAACCCTGGTTTACTTAGTAACCATAAAATAGAGTGAAAAGTTCTCAGGAAGGAGGAGAGTGTAGATATATTAACAATGCAACAAGGTTATCTTTGATTCTATTAGGGATTGACTATGAAAATCCTGTAATCTAATGTTGTGGACTGATTCGAGGTGAACTTATTCTTGGCATGAACTAAAGCATGGCCTGAGACACAGGCTGTGAAAAGTTAATGGTGAGGGAGTGAGAGAATGTCAGACAGAAGAGTTATTGACTAATTATTTAAGTATTCATTTGGCCTTCAGAATTGGTCCTTTGATTCCAGGTTTCTTCAGAGAGTTTGTTTATGGAAAGGGCCAATGCTGAATTCTGGATCCATGCAAACAGTCAGGAGGACAAATTAAAATGCAAGACAGAGCACCAAGTAATAGCAGTGTACGCCCCCATTCATCCAGACTCTACTGCATCTTGCTTCCCCTAATTCTACCACACTCAATTAGTTACAACCGCAGAATTTATTCAGCATGAAATTGTGTACAGTCGCAAGGATCCCAGTAAATAAATAATATAACATAACTGGTCCAATTAATGGAACTATTCCTAAGTCATCTTTAATTTGGCTGTGTGGTTACTTAATAGCTGTTGCAATCCCTTCATATCTTGGAACATAAGTGCTTTCTCCCTCATGTGTAGTGGCAGCTGTAAATAGCTATGCGAAATCAATTTTCAGGACCGCTTGCTGCTGAGTGATGCACAGTTCACCCTCAAGAAGTGGCTCTCTGTCAGTGTGTGTGCCTCCTTTTCTCCTCCTCCAACTCCACATCCTACATCTTTCTCCAGATCGGCAGCTTTTGCTCTCTGATTCCACCTTCTTCCCGTGACTCACGCACGTTCAGTATGGAGATGAGAGAGTGCAAGGTTACAGCAAGCTGTGAAATGTAATTTATAAAGTGAGATTGACTGGATCAACTACCAGCTGCAAATTACACAAGTGGAATATAAATCATATTGTGTGGCTGCCTGTGACATTTCCTTTCCTACTCTATGTTTAAGATTATCATCAAACACGTTGTCGCTTGTTCGGGAGATTATTCCTGTACTGAGTCAGCCAGCAGCGCTCTGCCTGTCGGAAAGCAGGTTGTGATCTCAAAGCCCGATCTCTGTGTGCCTTATCCAGGATGACAGCATCACGCTGACATGCTGCTGCACTGTTAGATGTGTCATCCTTCAGATAAGACATTAGACCGTCTGTTTAAGGAAATCTTAACTGCAACTGGAAGACTCCAGAGCGGGTGTTATAAGACGATGAAACCAAATGAACAGTAGGACGTCCTGCTGCTGAATTGATCTCTTGAATTGGCCTTGGCTGAGTTCTGGAGAGGCTGTGGAAAGCCACACTGTCTCTGATCCACAGAGGAAATTAAACCAACCTTTTCCTCTGCATGGAATTGCTACCCTGTAACACAGTTTGGAAAGTATGTCTGAGTGGAATATCAGGTGAGCTCACCTGTGCTGTTGTCCAAAGCTAAGCAGCCTGTAGCAAATCATCACAGGTGACCAAAGTGAAAACTAAAAAAAAACTGTAGATGCTAGAAATCTGAAATAAAAACAGAAAACACGGGAAACACTCAGCAGGTCAGGCAGCATCTGTGGAAAGAGAAACAGATTAACATTTCTTCTGAAATAGATATTTCTCTTTCCACAAGTACTACCTGACCTTCTGAGTGTTTTATGTTTAAGTAACCATTTGGATAAAGTGCTGATGGACAGGCTAAGGAGCTTTACAGACATTTAGACAAGAATTGCTAAGGCACGAAATACAGCCATTCACCCATCCAGGCCATGCTGGCTCTTTGTAGTGCAATCCAGTTAGGAGACAGTTCCCTGGCTATTTCCCATTAGTCCTGCAAAATATTTTTCCTTATTTTTCCTCCTTATCTATTTCCTTTTTGAAGCTCCTTAATTCCAATACCCTCACAGACAGTGAGAGTAGTATCATAGCTACTCTCTGCATACTTACCTTTTCTTCAGATTCAGATTGGAACCTTGACATTTTATGTCTTGGAACCTTGCAGCCTAATGGCATGAACATTGAGTTCTCCCACTTTTAGTAATCCCCACACCCCTTCCCCCTACACCCACCCCCAACCATGCCTCTTCTTTTCTTCCCTTTCCTAGCCTATCTCTCTTATACCTACCCCTCCACCCCTTTTTTCCTCCTTATCTTTGAGCCATCCCCCGGTGGATCTGCTCTCTCCTCCTCCCCACACCTGCCTATCACTATCTCTTACCTGCATCTACCTATCACAACATTGTGCCCACACTGCCTCCCCTCTTTCGTCCACCTATCACTGCTCTCCTTTCCCCTCCTATATATTGGGCTTCCCTTTTTCCCTTCTTCAGTCCTGAAGAAGGGTCCTGACCCAAAACGCTGACCGCCTGCTTTTCTCCACAGATGCTGCCTGGCCCGCTGAGTTCCTCCCGCATCATCGTGTTTTTTCATCTGGATTCCAGCATCAGCAGTCCTTTGCTTCCCCCTTCTCTCCTTGCAGTTCCCCATTCTCTCCAACAAAAAATGCTAGAATTCCCAGCTGCAATCCCCTCATAATTCATTGGTCTCTTGTTCCTAAGCCCTTCAACACCACACCCTCACCACCAAATGTGGCTGCTGTCATCTTTGAAGAGAATTGTATCAGCGTTGAGGCTTTGCCCTTTCTTGTATTCATCATGAACCCTGTTGGCATTTTCCAACTGTGTTCAGGAATTCCACAGGGTTAAGTGTTGAAAAATAGGAGGCTATATGGGAGGGAAGGGTTAGATAGATCTTAGAGCAGGATAAAATGTCGACACAACATTGTGGGCCAAAGGGCCTGTACTGTGCTGTAGTGTTCTATGTTTTATGTTCTATAACTGCAACTTATCTGATTACTGTTGGTCGGAGGCTGTTCATAGGGTTTTGTAGAACAGAGAGACCTAGGGGTGCAGGTACATCATTCCTCGAAAGTAGCAACACAGGTAGACAGAGTGGAGAAGAAGGCAGTTGGCACACTTGCCTTCATCGATCAGAATATTGAGTGCAGGAGTTGGGACATCATGTTGCAGCTGTACAAGATGTTGGTAAGGCCACTGCGTACAGTTCTGGTTGCCCTGCTAGAGGAAGGATGTCATTAAACTGGAGAGGGTGCAAAAAAGATTTACAGTGATGTTACTGAGATTGGAGGGTTTGGGTTATAAGGAGAGTCTGGATTGGTTGGGGCATTTTTCCCTAGAATGTAGGAGGCTGAGGGATGATCTTACAGAGGTTTATAAAATCACGAGGAGCATAGAAAAAGTGAACAGCCAAAGTCCTTTCCCCAGAGTAGGGGAGTCCAAAACTAGAAGGTGCAGGCTTAAGATGAGAGAGGAAAGATTTAAAAGGGACCTGAGGAGCAACTTTTTCACACAGAGGGTGGTGAGTATGTGGAATGGGCTGCCAGAGAAAGTGGTAAAGGTGGGTACAATAACAACATTTAAAAGACATTTGGACAATTACACACATAGGAAAAATTTAGAGGGATATGGGCCAAATGGGACTGGCTCAGTTAGATAGCTTGGTCGGCAGGCGCAAGCTGGGCCAAAGGTCCTATTTCCATACTGTATAGTCTATAACTCCATGACTCTAGCTCTGTGTCCAAAACAGCAACTACACCTTTTTCATTATTAGAGTGTCTTTGAAATATACAAAATCCGTTGTAAGGCTGTTTGGGGCATTCAGAGTTCAGGAAAGGAGCACATGAATATAGGTTCCCTCTTTCTATGCTGACAATGTGACCTACTCCTTCCAAGAGTTCTAATGCATTGAGTTCTGGTTTGCAGGCCATGAGAAGTTGGGGACATTAAAGTCTGTGACAAGGCAACGTCCCGCAGATCAATAAAATTAGCAGGAAAAGTTGATGGGGGGGGGGAGTGGGAGTGGAGGAAGAGGGGTTGGGATAATATTGTTTTTTTTCTAGTTTCTTGGTTTGGTTTGAATCTTGTCTTTGGAGCCTATCTATAAAACATTTTGCCCTAGAAGATAGGTTGTCCTTCTTTCCCTCAGTCTCTCAGATAACTTGCCCAAAGGCACCTGCGCTTATATGCAGCTAGAGGGGAATGAATCTGAATCTTGACAGAAACGGAAAGGTGCAGACAGAAAGTGTAAGAGCCACGAGGTGATGTTGCAGCTCTATAGAACTCTGGTTGGAGTATTGTGTTCAGTTCTGGTCGCTTCATTATAGGAAGGATGTGGAAGCTTTAGAGAGGGTGCAGAGGAGATTTATCAGGACACTGCCTGGATTGGAGAGCATATTTTATGAGGATAGGTTGAGTGAGTTAGAGCTTTTCTCTTTGGAGAGAAGGAGGATGAGAGGTGACTTGATAGAGCTGTACAGGATGATAAGAAACATAGATCGAGTGGACAGTCAGAGACTTTTTCCCAGGGCGACAATGGCTAACATGAGGGGGCATAATTTTAAGGTGATTGGAATAAGATATAAAGGGGATGTCGGGGTAAGTTTGTTATACAGAGAGTGGTGGGTGCGTGGAATGCACTGCCGGCAGAGGTTGTGGGGGCAGATACATTAGGGACATTTAAGACACTCTTAGGTAGACACATGACTGATAGAGAAATGGAGGGCTATGTGGGAGGGAAGGGTTAGATAGATGTTAGAGCAGGATAAAATGTCGGCACAACATCGTAGGCCAAAGGGCCTGTACTGTGCTGTAATGTTCTATGTTCTATGTAAGGCAACAGGAAGAAAATATCAGAAACACTCAGCAGGTCAGGCAGCATCTGTGGAATGAGGGAATGAATTAACATTTCAGGTCCAAGACCATGTGTCAGAACTCTGATCTGGAACATTAATTTTGTTTCTTTATTTACAGCTGCTGCCTGCCCTGTGGAGGGTTTCCAGCAGTTCTACTTTTATTTCAGATTCCCAGCATTTGCCTTTTTTTGTTTTCATTGGCAAGAAAATATCACTTATTTAAGTGTTTCAGATCTGTTGACTGTCTGCCTAATGCAACAAAGGAGTACAAATGTAAGGCTTTTGCAATGTTGTTTCTGTAACACACCCAAAATCGCTCAATTACCTCAGTCAATGGTGTTTTTATAATATTAGTAGATTTTTGTTTCAATGCCTATTTTTAAGTTCAATCCAAAACATGATTCAAATATTTTGATGACTTAATCATATGGGTTCTTGCTTCAATTTTTTTGTGATTAAAAAAACATACCATGTGCATGAACGTGCAGGGAAATGTTCTTTATACATTGTGTTCAGTGCAGAGACCATCGGATGTGCACAAGTGAATACTCTGCAACAAGAGCTCATCTGAAATTCAAATCTCATGTTAGTTACCGCCCACCATGGAAAAGAATGTTACTTCTTGCTGCTTTATTTTGGTACAGGAAGTACATAATAGGGTGAAAAGCAAGTGACTGTGGTTGATAAACATCAGTCTTTGCAAAGGTTAAACATATATCCTTCACAAATGGTACTGTGATAAATGTCAATTCATTCTGCAGTGAAAAGTATGGGTGAAACTTCAGATTTGCCACGGTTTATGGTGACACACATTCAATACAGTAAGAATAATATATGTAAGAGACATTTGAATTACAACAAATGATGTCATACAGCAAATTCCTCTTGGATCCCTTTCTAATAAACAGCTTTTTATTAAAGCATCTTTCCATAACCTGTCCTCGCTGGAATTTGTTTTGGTCAGACTCACAAGAAGTGTCTCTCTGAGCTGGTCTTCTATAAATTAATTTATACAAAGAACAAAATGTAATTCTTTCTTAGAAGAAACCAGCCAAATAGGAAGAAAATCTGCTACACAATGCCTCCATTCATAGAGAGTAATTGCAGCTGTCAGTTTGATTATGAATTGCTTGTTCCCAAATTAAATGCTTCGAAGAATGCGCAGGACAATTTAATACTGCACAGTCTTAAACGCAGTGAGTTGGAATATAAAGCAGGCTCCATTCTGTGAAAAGGGAAGGAGGTTTAACTGCAGGGATGGAGTGTGGAGAAAATGCAGTTTACCTGGCCGTGGTTGGACTGCTGTTGGAATACTTTGGCAGTTCTAGGCATCCTATTAAAGAAAGGACATCACATTTAGGGAAGTGTTGCAGCATTGTGGGGAATATTTAAACCCCAAATCTATGTTTAGATTGGGTGGGATGTCAAGAATCTAGATCACAAACCAGGGAAACCTTTCACACTCACTTAAAAGAATGTTTAGGGCCCAAATTTCTTGGCAATAGGAGACAAGTAGAGGGCTGTTTTTGTGATTGGATGCCTATGACGAGTGGTGCTCCACGAGCATCAGTGCTGGGACTCTTGGTCTTTGTAATATACATGAATGATTTGGATGTGGATGTAAGAGGAATGATCAGTGAGTTTGCAGATGGCACAAAGATTGGTGGAGTTGTTGATAGTATGTCGGATAGTCTGAGGCTGCAGGGTGATATCGATGGATTCTCAATGCTGCTATCAGGCAGGAGGTACAGGAGTCTGAAGACCCACACCCCCAGCTTCTTCCCCACTGCCATCAGGTTCTTGAACCAACCTGAAAAACCCTAACACTACCTCGGATTATATTTCTTTTTCTCTCTCACAATCTTGCACCAGTGTCATTGTGTCAATTTCGATGGGGGTTTTTTTGCACATGTATAAGTTATGTATAATATATGTTAATTTAAATTTATGTTAACTAATGTTTGTCATGATTGTAATGTACTGTGCTGCTGCTGCAAAATGCTAACTTTCCATGGCATCTGTACCCTGTGTATATATACCCAAGACAACAATAAACTTGAGACTTGTAGTGATGAAATTGGCTGAAAAATGGCAGATGGATTTTAATCCTGATAAATGAGAGGTGATGCATTTTGGGAGTATTAATGAGGCTATCACATGCACCAGGTAAGGTCCAAGGAGGTACTGACGAACAGAGAGTCCTTGGTATGCAAGTCCAAAGAGCCTGGAAGATGGCAGGTAATGTGGTTGTCTCCCTGATAATGTGGTTATCTCTCTAAAGAAGGCATATGCGATACTTTCCTTCATTAGCCAGGGCATTGAACAGAAGAGAGGTTATGCTCCATCTTTATAGCACATTGGTTAGACCTCAGCTAGAGCAGTGCATGCAGTTCTGGTCATCAAACTATAGGTAGGATGTGATAGCAATGGAGAGGACACAGAAGAGATTCACCTGGATGCTTCCTGCAATGATGGATTTCATTTATGAAGAGAGACTGGAGACTTGAGGTCTGTTCTCTCTGGAGTGGAGGAGGTTATGAGGGGACATGATTGACGTATATAAGATTATGTTGGGTATAGATAGGGTTGACCGCAGAAAACTTGTCCCCTTATCTGAGGAAAATAAAATGAGAACATTGAGGGAGACTTGTCTCACCCAGAGAGTGGTGAGTACCTTGAATGCACTGGTGGGGAGAGTGGTGAAAGCAGTGGCTGACAACATTTATAGAACATAGAACAGTACAGCACAGAACAGGCCTTTCAGCCCACAATGTTCTGCCGACATAGCTATTCCCTCCTACCTACAGAATGCTCATATCCTTCTATTTTCCTCTCATTCATGTGCTCGTCCAAGCCCCTCTTAAAAGCCCCCAGTGAATTTACCTCCACCACCCTATCAGGCAATGCATTCCAGGCATCCACCACTCTCTCAGTAAAAAACCTACCCCTCACGTCTGTTCTGAACCTACCCCCTATCACCTTAAATTCATGTTCTCTGGTATTGGATTGCTCAATAATGGGAAAAAGATATTGCTTGTCCACCCTATCTATGCCCCTCATAATTTTATACACTTCCAACAGATCACCCCTCAACCTCCGCTGCTCCAGAGAAAAGACCCCAAGTTTGTCCAGCCTCTCCTGATAGCACATGCCCTCTAATCCAGGCAGCATGCTGGTAAAACTCCTCTTCACCCTCTCTAAAGCCTTGACATCCTTCCTATAGTGAGGTGACCAGAATTGAACGTATGCAATTCTGAGGTGTCTGGATGAGCATTGAAATTGCCTAAGTATAGAAGACTTGGGCACAGTGGACCAAATGGCCAGTGTCCATGCTGTATGACTCAATGACTTTAAAACTCTATGACTCAAGCATATATGGCCTCCATTTAACAACCTGTCCAAAAGAGAGGAGTACCATAATTAAATGGGTTGTCTGAAATTCTTATGCTTAAATTTCAATTGAGGGCCTTGAACCACAGCTAAATTGAGGCTCCTGCTATTTACTGTATACTTTCCCCTTACAATTAACTTTCCAATATGCAACACCTCACACTTGTCTGGATTAAACTCCATCTGCCACTTCTCTGCCCACATTTATAACTGGTCTATATCCTGCTAATCCTTTGACGACCTCCCTCACTATCCACAACTCTGCCAATTTTTGTCATCAAACTTAGTAATAACCCATCTACCTTTTCATCCAAATCATTTATATATCATAAACAAGAGGTCCCAACACTGATCCTTGTAGAACATACGGAGAGGGTGCAGAAGAGGTTTACCAGGACGCTGCCTGGATTAGAGGGCATGTGCCATAAGGAGAGGTTGGACAGACTTGGGCTGTTTTCTCTGGAGCTGAGGAGGCTGAAAGGAGATCTGATGGAAGTTTATAAAGTTACAAGAGGCATAGATAGAGTAGACAGCCGGTATCTTTTTCCCAGGGTAGAAATGTCTAATACAAGAGGGCATGAATTTAAGGTGAGAGGGGAAAAGTTCAAAGGAGATGTGTGAGGCATCACTTACACTGAGAGTGGTGGGTGCCTGGAATGCGTTGACAGGAGAGGTGATGGAGGCAGATATGATAGAGGCATTTAAGAGGCTCTTAGATTGACACATGAATACGCAGAGGATGAAGGGATATGGACTATGTACAGGCAGAAGGGATTAGTTTAATTAGATGTCATTGGTTTAATTAGTTTGTCACAACATAGTGGGCCGAAAGGCCTCTTCCTGTGCTGTACTGTCCTATGTTCTATAAGATCATTGTCGCATTTCAGGAAGGATATATTCCCTCACAATCCCACAGCATTTTATCAAATTGAAATGTCTTACACACTTTCCTAAAACCTGATGTATTAACTATTAACATTTAGTGGAGCTGATGTACAGGTGACTTCTCTGTGGTATTTTCTGCTATTAATAAAGAACTTCTGATGTGCCTAAACAGAATTAAAGATGGACTTTGAAAAATCTATATTCTTTTCAGTTGATGTGGACCTTGAAAATAATCCATAATTTCTTTCAGCTCATTTTGAACTGATCTACAAATGTAAGAAGGCTCCCAACATGGAGAGCCTGCAAGTGTGCAGTGATCCCTGTGGAAACAAACTATTATATCTTAATTGTCTTTGCAGAATCTGATTGTGCCCTAGCAACAGTTAGGCATGGCTTCCTTCTCAGGCAAATTTCCCTGCCCACTAATATGATTTATTGACTCCTTAAAGAGTAATGTTGTGAAATATGTCATTAGGAAGTGAGCACTATTAAGGATTAAAATGCTGGCGGTGTTACTGTTATTCCTACTGAGGTTGTTGAAATTGCTGCTGACTGCCTATAAATAAGTGAATTTTGTATTAAGTTAACATGCCGCTCTCACTGTAGGTTTATGAGAAGGTGTGACACAAGAAATCTCAATAGCCTGAATTTATATCATGATTATATCCTGTTATCACACAATGAATTAGTTTTCTTTCCACTCTTTAAGATGTAAAAGAGGCAATTTTAACCACGTGCTCCCTGTGAAAATTGGGTGAATGAATAATGCAGATTGACTTTAGGGAACATTTCCCCATTGGCCTCTTTCCCATCGTTTTTGATTTTAATCTCCTCTGGTGTTAAATGCTGAGAATGGAAATTTACTAAGACTCAAAATTAATTTACGTACATCTGGATATTCCAACCAAAGCTCAGCAGGAGTAGTAAGAGGATTGTAGTCTCTAAATTTCTATTGTCATTGATTCCTCGTGACAGGTTTCTGAGCAGGCAGAGGGCACCGTCCTGAAGCCGGTGGATTTATCTCAGAAGACTTGATCAGGATCCAATTGCTGGTTTAACTTTGAGCTGGTCGCCATGGGTTTCCCACTGGGTCAACAAATGGGAAGAGTAGCTGGAGTCAGAAGATGCGGAAAGTGAGTATTCATTCATACGCTGTCATTCTGGAGCTAAAATGAACAGGGAGAGAGAAAGTCTCCCAGCACAGTGGGCTCCTGACCCTGACCTGCCATATGTACCACAGGCCATCATCACTGAAGGATGGTGGGAAAGGCCATAATAGGTAAGCAACGTGTCCTCCCTCACAGGAACCTGGAAACCCGTGACTGCTGCCTAGGACCTCCCACCTATGAAACAACGTGAAGCCCCACCAACCAACCCCTCCTCCCATACCATGACTTTCCAATGTGCTTTTGGCCTGCCTCTGGGCTCTGAGATCTGATGTCAGCCCCTTCTTTCCCTTTGCTCAGGAAGGGATTACCTGTAGGTTGTAATGGAGGATCAGGAGTTTATGGGTCTCAAGCTAGTGACATCAGCTATATCTAACACTCAAGCCCACTCCTCCTGCCAGTCGTAACCACCTTCCAGCTAAAATCCCACCTAACCTCCCATTGTTTAAAAAAAAACTGGCCAGTCTTAATTAAAAGTTTAGTTTTAGTCGCATACATGTTGTGCTAAGAACCAGGCAACAATGTTAAGCTACAATAGGCAAACACATAAGAGGTGGCACAAAGCCAACTGCCTTTTCTCCAATAAATAATATTTGTTATTAACTGTCATGTAAACTCCTTCTTTATTGCTCTCCATCATCATTGTACAGCTTTGTGAAATTCATCTGTTGGCAGCTAATGCAGTTATAAAATTATTAGTGTCCACTTCTTGAAAGCAGATAACTGTCCCTTCCCAGCATCTGAGACAATTTGTGCTGCTGCAATGTGTCTGTTGTGTGCAGGCAACTGTTGCAAAAAGTCAAGTAGATCATTTCTTAGGGGATACCAAACTATTTCCAAATGGTGTGTTTTACCTACCATGGTAGCTTGGCTTCATGTAGGAGCAAAGGGTTCAGTTGAGCTCTGCCCCCTAACATGTATCTGACTTCCTACATCTGACCTCCTGCTCCACTGTAAGACTCAGCACTGAGTCCAGTGGGTGGCTCTGGATTCTCCTGACTTGGCCTCCACAGCTGTCTGTCGCAATGAATTCCATAGATTCACCACCCTCTGGCTAAAGAAATTCCTCCTCATCTCTGATCTAAAGGGACGTCCTTTTATTCTGATATTCTTAACTGACCTTTATTACAGTCAACATCATTGTAATGATATTCTTAACTTAATTATGGTCAATATGGTTTCCGGTCCAGGTACCTCCACAGCTAATGGGAGGTGAAAGGGACTGGGTCCAGGAAACAACTGCTTTTGAAGAACTGCTGAGGGGCCAGAGTAGGAGCTCAGAGGAAAGTTCAGGACCATGGACCCAACAGCACAAACTGGCCAAGTAGCCTGATGGTCTGTGCTGGCATTTAGGTTCCACGTGAGTCTCCTTCTACCTATCTTTACCCAGCTATCTTAATAGGCCCTTCTATTCCTCTCTCCCTCAAATGTTATCTTGACAGAATTTAAATTTTATTTGTTAATTTTTTTCAACAGTCAAAATCAATGCTTGTCTTTGAGTGTTTATTTTGAATTGTACTGATATGAATTTTCAGGATTATACAAAATGAGCGTTATGGGGGTAGGATGTTTATTAATGACAGTCCACCATTGAAAGCTTTACATATGAACTTTAAAAATTGACCTATCAAATTATTATGTTCATTTAGACCACCACAACTTGCATATTCCCCTCCAAGTCACACACCAACCTGACTTGGAAGTATACCACCATCCCATCATCATTACAGGATCCAAATCTCGGCATTCCCTTCCTGACAAGACTGTGGGAGTATCTTCACCAGAAGGACCGCAGCACTTCAAGAAAGCAGCTCAAAGGCAATTAGGAATGGACAATAAATACTTGGTTTTTCAAGCATTTCTGATTTCCTGCAAATGAATATTAGACAATCTTTAAAAGCACAGGAGCTATATGATGATGACTTCTTATACAAAATGTGATTAGAAAAGTCTTTGTGATAGACACTAGGATGTTGGACATGACTGTGCATTGTGTAGTGCAGGTGGTTAGATATAAATATAGAAGAAATGCAACCACTCTCTCTTCATAGTTTCTGCCTCATGAGTAGAAGAGGCTCTATAATGGTGTGAGCCCCTGCACTCTAGGAAAACCTGCCATCCTGATGAAGCCAACAACTCCTCCGTGGTGTGTGACATCAATAAACTTCAGTTTATCTCTCGGATTTGATGAAATGTTGAGCTACATCTAGGGAGCAGTGGCCTTGAGGTTGTCCTGACAGTGATAGTTCAGAGTGCAAATAGTTTGTCTTAATGACAAGCTCATACTCATGATTCAAGAGCAAGTTCATTCATTTTGAATGAGTCTTAGGTTTTGATAAATGTGAGACTCTGGCTTTTCTCTTTACTAATGTCAGCTGAATAACTCCTCAAATCCCAGTTTATTTCCAGCATTTCTTCTTTGATTTAGGTTTTCAGTATCTGCAGCTTTTAAAAAAAAATTATGATGATAATTGTTCTGATGGAGCTGTAAACAAAATGTGTTACATTGAAGGATGCTCATTTAGCAGGTACAACATAAACTCATGACAGTATGTCTGTACAAAAACTCAGCAGGCTGTAAAAACAGAATCACAGAATCATAGAACGGTTACAGCACAGAAGGTCAATGTCCACATTGACCTTCTACCAAGTGGCCCTTCCTCAGTGGACCTGTAAATTCCTCTCCGTCATATATTTTTCCAATTCTCTCTCGAAATTCACAATGAAACCTGCCTCTGCTACATCTGCAGGCAGTCCATTCAACATTCCAATCATGTGCCGTATAAAATAATTTTTCCTCATGTTATCCTTAATTCTTTATGTTATGCATGTCACCTTCTACTCCTTAACCACTCCACCAAAAGGAATAGCCTCTCACCATCCACCCTGTCCAAAACCTTCATCATTTCAATCTACTTTGATCAAATCTCCCCTCGGTCTTCTCTTGTTCAAAGAAAGCAGTCCCAGCCTTTCTAATATATCCTTGTAATTGTTGTCCCTCATCTGAGAAACCATTCTTGTAAATCTTTTCTGGATCCTTTCTCAGGCCTTCACATCAGAGAGTGGTGAATCTTTGAAATTTTCTACTCAGGACAGTGATGGAGGCTCAGCCTCTGAGTGTAGTCAAGACAGAGATTGATAGATTTTTGGATTATAAGAGAAACAAGGGGGATGTAGCGGTTAGCACAACACTATTACAGCTCCAGCGACCCGGGTTCAATTCCAGCCACTGTCTACAAGAAGTTTGTACGTTCTCCCCGTGTCTGCATGGGTTTCCTCTGGGTGCTCCAGTTTCCTCCCACATTCCAAAGATGCATGGGTTAGGAAGTTATGGGCATGCTATGTTGGCGCCAGAATCGTGGTGACACTTGCGGCTGCCCCCAGCACACTCTACGCAAAAGATGCATTTCACTGTGTGTTTCGATGTACCAGTGATGAATAAAGAAATCTTATCTTATCTTATGACGTGAGATTAAAGATCAGCCACAGTCTTGTTCATTGGTGAAGCAGGCAAAAAAGGGCTGAATGGTTTTCTCCTGCTTCCATTTATGTTTTTATATTTATACCAAGTGCCTTTTTTTTAACCACATTATCCACCTGACCTGCTGCCTTACAGAATCTGTTGACACACACTCCAAAATCCCTCTGTTCCTCCAAAGTAGTGAGTCACAGAGTCATACAGCCAAGAAACAGTCCACTTAACCCACCTTGTCCATGCCAACCATCAAGTACTTGTCAATACTAAACCATTTACCAGCACTTGGTCTGTAGCCTGCTATACTTGGAGATTCAAGTGTTCGTCGAGATACTTCTTACACGTGAGAGTAACTGGGTCCATCACCACTACTCAGAATCCTCCTCCCTTGTCATGTTGCCCATCCCAAACGCATTCCTTTGCACTTCTCTTAATTAAATTCTCTTCGCCACTTTTCCATCCAAATCATCTGTAACTTCTTGCAGTCTGAAGCGCTTCTTCTCCCTGTCAACCACATGGCTAATTTTTGTATTGTCTGAAATCCAACCCATCGCCCTGCCGGTTCTCCACACACCTGGACCTTCACTCGTTTCTTATTCAGGCACCCTCATTAAGCCTCCTGAAAGCCCATTTACACCACATCCACCGTTGTCCTTATCTGCTCTTTCTATTGCTTCAAAAAATTCAATAAATGTAGCCTTCATTTTAGAAATCCATGCTGATAACTTTTAGATTTTCTGTCTTAAAATGCGTTTTTATTTGGAGCAACACGCACGAGGAACTCAGCAGGTCAGGCAGCGTCTATGGAGGGAAATAAACAGTCGATGTTTCAGTACAAGACCCTTCATCAGGATTGGAAAGGAAGAGGGCAGAAGCCGGAATAAGAAGATTGGGGGAGGGACAGGTGATAGGTGAGTCCAGGTGAGAGGGGGGAAGGTAGGTAGGTACGGGAGGGGGGGTAGAAGGGAATGATGTGAGAAGCTGGGAGGTGATAGGTGAAAGAGGCAAAGGGCTAAAGAAGAAGGAATCTGATAGGAGAGGACAGTGGACCATGGAATAAAGGGAGGGAGATGGGCAGGTCGTGAGGGTGGGGAAGGGGAAAGAGAAGTAGTGATGGGCCACAAGAAAAGGGAAAACAAATGGAGGGGAAGGAGTACAGAGGGGAGGGGTTACCGGAAGTTAGAGAAATCGATGTTGAGGCCATCAGGTTGGAGACTCCCAAGACGGAATGTGAGGTGTTGCTCGTCCAACCTGCGTCTGACCTCATTGCGGCAGTAGAGGAGGCCGAGGATAGACATGTCAGTGTGGGAATGGAAAGTGGAATTAAAATGGCCGGCCACCGGGAGATCCAGCCTGTTGCAGCGGATGGAGCGAAGGTGCTCGACGAAGCGGTCCCCCAACCTACGTCAGGTCTCACCGATGTAGAGGAGGCTGCACCAGGAGCACCGGATGCAATAAATGACGCCCTCGGATTCACAGGTGAAGCAATGCCTCACCTGGAAGGACTGTCTAGGGCCCTGAATGGTGGTGAGGGGAGGAAGTGCAGGGAGAAGTGTAGCACTTTGCACGGTTGCAGGGACAAGTGCCAGGAGGTTGATCAGTGGGGAGGGACGAGCGGACAAGAGAGTCATGGAGAGCGCGACCTCTGCGGAAAGTGGAGAGGGTAGAGGGAGATGTATCTCATGGTAGGAGCACACTAGAGATGCCAGAAGTTGTGGAGAATGATGTGCTGGATGGGGAGGCTAGAAAGATCGTAGGTGAGGACAAGGGAGACCCTGATCCTTTTATGTCGGGGGGGGGGGGGGGGGGCGGGTGGTGGATGAGGTGAGGGCAGACATGTGGAAAATGGAGGAGATGTCAGTGAGGGCTACATTGATTGTAGTGGGGGTAAACCCCATTTTCTAATAAAAGAGGACATCTCGGATGCCCTAGAATGGAAAGCCTTGTCATGAGAACAGATGAGGCAGAGGCAGAGGAACTGAGAGAAGGGAATATCATCCTTGCAAGTGACAGGGTGGGAAGAGGTGTAGTTAAGGTATCTGTGGGAGTCAGTAGGTTTGTTAAAGACGTCGGTAGATAATCTGTCTCCGGAGATGGAGACAGAGAGATCAAGAAAGGGGAGAGAGGTATCGGAGATGGACCAAGTGAATCTGAGGGTGGGGTGGAAGTTGGAGGCGAAGTTGATGAAATTGTGTTATTATTTCATCTTTTTTTGCAAAGTTTCCAGTTCTCTTTCCTAACACTGACCTTAAGCTAAATGGTCTGCAGTTCCTTTCATTAGCCTGACGTCTCTGTCCAAAACAGGAAGCTAATGCCAGACCTTGGGTTCCGTTTCTTTCCCCACTGAATTTTCAAGACAGATTTAGAAAGTATGCAAGATCATGATTGGTTGAGCTAAAGTAAGCAGACGGGAGCTGTCCCCATTAGCAAAAGATTCAAGCCCCAAAGGACACAGATTTAAACTTCTGGGCAAAAGACACAAGGGGAAGTGGAGAGAAGATTGAGATAGAAGCTATGATCTGGAAACATAATTGGACAGACACTTGAGAGAAAGTAATTAGCAAGGCAGTGGAGAAAGAGCAGGGGAATGGGCCTGATGGGATTCAATTTCAAGTTTATTGTTGTCTTAAGTATACATACACAGGGTATAAATGCCATGAAAGTTAGTTGTTTGCAGCAGCACACAGTGGTGCATTACAAGACAAGGACGAACATAAGTTAACATAAACTTAATTAATATTAATTATAAATAACACATATATGCAAAATAAACCAACAAAATAAACATAACAATACAAGTGCAAGATTGAGAGAGTGAAATAAAAATATGGTCCAAGGTAGTGTTAAGGTTTTTCAGGTTGGTTCAAGAACCTGATGGCAGTGGGGAAGAAGCTGTAGTTGAACCTTGAGGTGTGGGTCTTCAGGCTCCTGTACCTCCTGCCTGATGGGAAGAGGGCATGGACCTGATGGTGGGGGTCTTTGATGATGGATGCTACCTTCCTGAGACATTGCTTCTTGCAGATGTCCTCAATGGTGGGGAGAGATGTACCCATGATAGAACTGGCTGAGTCCACCACTCTCTGTAGCCTCTTGCATTCCTGTGCATCAGAGTTTCCATGCCATGCTGTGATGCAACCAGCCAAAATGGATTGATCCATGAGGAGCTGGCATGGACCTGAAGAGACAATTGAACATCTTTATGCCAGTATAGACCTACGGCTCTATTTGATTTTTCTGTTTATACTAGTTCCTACCTTGTTTCGATCTGGACCCTGGCCCTTGTCATCTCTAATTCTGGCGAGTAGATCTGGTACCTTGTATCTCTTTATTTTTGCATTTGTAAATATTTCTCTTGACTTCTCTGTTATCATTTCCTCTTTCTCCCTCTCTTCATTGATGTCTTTTTATCATCATCTCCTGTGAGTTAATTTCTTAGTGGCCTATCCTTATCTTAATTCTTCACAGAGATTCTTATTATTACCGCAAATAGACATGGGCACAGCTAGCATGGAAAAATTATGGAGGCCTTACCATGAGTGAAAATAATTTATTTTTCTGTACATGAAACATGAAAGAAGGATTTTAGATTTGACATGACACTTTCAATGTACTTAATAATGGAAACAGGAAAGGTGAACTCTCAGAGTAAATTGAAACAGGCAGCCCACAAAATCTCCTTTTTGGCAGACTCTTGGAAAGGCATAATTATTTTTGCAGTTGTATTTTCCATTGCAAATGACAAAATATTCATAAAGCAGATGGTTTTAATTATTGCAACCTCTTGAAGAAATTACAGAGCTAATTAATATTTTACACAGTGCAAAATATACCAGTTACATTCCATTTCTATATATTTATTTTGATTTTGCTGTAAAGCTTTATTCTGAGTGATATAAGTAACCTCAGGTCATCAGTCAACAATGGCCAAAACTACAAAGCAAAATACTGCAGATGCTGGAAATTTCAAACAAACTTGGAAAATTCTGGAAATAGGTAGGAGGTAGGCAGCATGTGTTAAGAAAGAAACAGCGTTAATATTTTAGATTAATGACATTCCATCAGAACCGTGGTTCTAATGAAAGGACATTATCTCTCCACAGATGCTGTCTGATCTGCTGAGTGTCTCCAGCATGTTCTGCTTTGCAATTAAAATAACCAATGTTTGAATTTGCCTGTGCAGATGGAATCATCCCACATGTATCAGAGCATATTAAAGCTCTGTCATTTTTGAATTTCATCTATGCTTATGAATGCCCCTCCCACCCCACCCCCCTTGCCATAAGATTAAAAACACACGAATAGACATGAGAAAAGCAGCAATAATCCAGGAAAAGGAAAGACTCATAAGGAAGAAAAGTAGACAACAAAGAGAAGTTTGGCAACTCAGTAGAATAAGATGCTCTTACAATATGATTGCTGGAAAGTTGTCTGCCAAGTGTTGAGTTGATTAATGTGCTCTCAGAATCAGGCTGAAAATTTCCATAAAACGGGGGACAATAATTTTCATAAATTAATGTTTAATTTTAGCATGAGTATCCAGATATTCTCATTGGTAAGGGACTCTTCCTGCTGTATTGATGAATGGAGAATGGAGAAAAAATTCCTTCACCCTCTCATTGGCAGGCATGTTTCCAGCTGCCTAAACCTCTCTGACTTTTTCCTCTGATTTGATGGTTCTTAAAATCAACCTTTTTTAAAAACATTTTCTTGATTTAACATCTCTCCTTAAATTTGCCTTAAGGTGTTTTACAACATTAAATATACACTGCACATGTCAATAAACTTGACTTTGACTGTGACTTTGGAATGTACACAGTGATGTAAGCAACAACATACACATCTGCATTATTTTTCTTTTTGGTCTCTGACTTGTGAATTGGTTAATCACTGTCAGAACATATTGTAGGTAGTAAGGGAAGGAAACAGTCAACAGGATTCCTAATCCTGATTGTCAGACAGTAATCCCACTTGAAACTGATTGACCGAGATTTGGATTAAAGTATAATTGAATTCAACGGTATTCGGAGAAAACTAGAGACTGAAAGTTCTCAGCAAATTCCAGTGGGATGCTGCAAAGCAGAGAAAGGTCCTGCAGTAAACCATGGAGGTGAGTTAAGAAAAGAAAAATGGGAAATGGAGGATCAATAGAAAAGACAAGAATAACGACAAACCAGAAATCAATCATCAGAAACAAGTGACAGATGGTCGGGGTGAAGGGGTAGGTGGCAGCGCAAAACAAATTAGGAGAGTGCAGGAGACTGTATAAAGCCCAAAACAAATGAGCAACAAATAAGAAGCTGGAGGAACTCGGCAGGTCAGGCAGCATCTGTGGAGGGACATGGAGAGTGTCCAGATGAAGAATCTTGGCCCAAAATGTCGACTGCCCATTTCCCTCCACTGATGCTGCCTGATCTTTTGAGCTTCCCCCAGCATCTTTTTTGTTGCTCCAGATTCCATTATCATCAGTCTCTTGTGTCTCCAAAGCAAATCAGAACTGAACAGTGAGAGAAAGGTAGTAACTTAAACAACCTCAGGTTATCTTTATTTATTACCTATAGGTAGGGATTATTCCCTCCCGCACTGAAAAGTATTTGGGATGAAGCAGCTGAACTGTTGACATTTTATTTTCAGCTCAATATTCCTTGATGGAGAACATGGCATTTATATGGTGATTTTTACCACCTGTGCCCTCCATGAATCAGAACTGAAATCTTCTTTGAGGCTGGTTCTGGAGAAGAAACACAGGAAATTCAGTTAGGCCATGCAACTACATTCCATTTGATGCTTTTCCAACTCTGAGCTCCAGGGATGAATACAGAAAATCATGCAACTGTTCCACACAATAATTCATTCAATAATTCTCGGGGATACATTCATGACAGCACCTCATATTTGTTCCGTGCAGCTCTCACTTACCACAGCAAAATTGCTAATCTGTGCAGTGGACATATAGAACATAGAACATAGAACATTACAGCACAGTACAGGCCCTTTGGCCCACGATGTTGTGCCAACATTTTATCTTGTTCTAATATCTATCTAACCCTTCCCTCCCACATAGCCTTCCATTTCTCTATCATTCATGTGGCTATCTAAAAGTCTCTTAAATGTCCCTAACGTATCTGCCCCCACCACCTCTGCTGATAGTGCGTTCCACACACCCACCACTCTCTGTATAAAAAACTTACCTCTGACATCTCTCTTACACCCTCCTCCAATCACCTTAAAATTATGTCCCCTCATGTTAGTCATTTTCGCCCTGGGAAAAAGTCTCTGACTGTCCACTCGATCTATGCCTCATCATCTTGTACACCTCTATCAAGTCACCTCTCTTCCTCCTTCTCTCCAAAGAGAAAAGTCCAAGCTCACTCAGCCTATCCTCATAAGACATGTTCTCCAATCCAGGCAGCATCCTGATAAATCTCCTCTGCACCCTCTTTAAAGCTTGCACATCCTTCCTATAATGAGGCGACCAGAACTGAACATAATACTCCAAGTGTGGTCTAACCAGAGTCCTATAGAGCTGCAACGTTATCTGGCAGCTCTTGACCCCAATACCCTGACTAATGAAGGCCAATACACCATATGCCTTCTTAACAACCCTATCGACTTGCACGGCAACCTTGAGGGACCTATGGACGAGGACCCCGAGATCCCTCTGTTCCTCCACACTGCCAAGAGCCCTGCCATTACACTTGTATTCTGCCTCAAAATTCGATCTTCCAAAGTGTATCACTTCACACTTTTCTGGGTTGAACTCCATCTGCCACTTCTCAGCCTAGGTCTGCATCCTATCAAAGTCTCTGCATCCTATCAATATCGATGTATATGTTTTTCAATATAGAAGAGTTCATTTAGTCTGCATTTCAAGTCACACCTATGGTTTCAGGTAACTGAGTCCATCTCCAAGTCAAAGTCGAGTTTATTGTCATATGCACAAGTACATGTATGCACAGGTGCAATGAAAAACTTACTTGCAGCAGCATCACAGGCACATAGCATCACATAAGCAGCATTCACAAGAAAAACATAAATTAAACATAAATTATACACAAATTTTTCAAGAAATAACACAATTATAACAAAAAAACAAAGTCCATTTTAGTGCAAAGTGGTCATAGTGTTGCCAAACTGCCGTGATTAGGGTTGTGCCAATTGATTCAAGAACCAAATGGTTGAAGGGAAGTAGCCATTCTGGAACCTGGTGGTCTGGGACCTTCTGTGTCATCAGACCTTTAAGAGTGGAACAGGACTGCACATAGAAGGCATTGAAAGTCGGGGAGTGCTCATTGAATTGCAGAACTGGAGGGAGCCCTCAAGGAAATTTGAGTTATGGTGCGGCTGTACAGTCAGGGATCTAGAAGAGAGCAAAAGGAAATGGTGAATGGGTGGGAGGAATTGTGGGGTGGTATGGAAAAAGGGAACATTTGGAAGGACAAGGATAAATTGGGAAATGAGTGCAGAGCAATATGACATGTGCAGGGCTGTGCAGAAAATGGGGTATTAGAGGAGGGTAATGAGAAATGGGCAATTAGTGCAATGAATCACGAAAACAGGACAATTTGTACCAAAAACATAAAATTCTGAAAAAAAATCTCAACAAGTCAGGCAGCATCTGTGGAAAAAGAAATGGCTAACTTGTTGAGTTTTTCCGGCATTTTCTGTTTTTTTCTTTCTGATCTCCAGCATCTGCAGTTCTTTTGATTTTCACTTCAATTTGTAATAATTATTTTGGGGAATCAGCATAAAGTGTGATAGTAGACTCCAAGACACCACCATACGAAACAAGGTCAACTTCTTTCTGTCATTTTCCAATATTTGCCTTAAGTTCATGCTTAATAGGTTGTCAATATGGCATTCCTATTTCTGTTCGAGTCACGCTAGCCAACTAATTGTCTTTTGGTGCTGTAGTAAAGGTAGTTTATGATGTGGACATATGCCCATTAAGCACTGATCTGAAGCTGACTCAGCTCCTTGTAAAGAGTGACCTTACATTGACAGAGAGACACTTCCCTCTTATAAATCAGGCCTTGATACAAAGCCAGAGAATCATCTGTGTTACAAGATTTTGTGAGGAAAAACTTCCTTTAATTAACTGTCTATTTGCTCAGCATAGTGAACTCATCAATGCCAGCCACATGTACCAAGGAGATACAATTCATTTGGTGAAATTGGAAAATCCAGTTCAGTTAAGCTTCCGGTAGGGCTAAACATGCTTCAAGTCCCACAAGGGCACAGAGCGTAGCTTAAACTACAAGGCTAGTCATGTGTCACTGAATATATATTGGCCGGAAATTCAGCTCTGCTCAGTGGCACTGAATTCACTACATTGTACCACCTCTGCATTCTACTCCAACTCAAGAGTTTTGAGTTCATTGAACTTGACAGAACCAAAGTTTGGAAGAGGAATGGAACACAGAGCCACCATCATACAGCTGATTTAGAGCTCCTGCCCAGAGATAGATCTCTAGCCATTTATGTGGCAATATGCAACACAAGTGGGCTGGAAAAGAAACAATAATGGAGTGAGTAATGCTTGTTTTGGAATCCTCTTGAAGTTAAAGTTCAACCCCATTATGAGCTGGGTCAAGCTGCTCCCAACATTGAACACAGTCATTGAATTGAGTTCTTTCAGCCACCCTTAATAGGAAACACTGAAACTGTCACTAAATGCAAGAACTTCCCAGGAAACCAAACAATACAGGAAGCAGTTGGGCCCCTGATGCAGAGTCTTGACCATCCCTTTGCCTTCACAGATGCTGCCTGACTTGCTGAGTTCCTCCAGCGGTTTGTTTTTTTGCTCTGGATTACAGCATCTGCAGCCTCTTGTGTCTCTGTCATCAACCTGGACCGGGGCAACAAATGGGTCCCTCAAGTGGAAGATTCTTCCAATCTTCCTCAAGTTGTCTCAGCCAGTCCTTCCCCATTAAAGTTGTCCTGTTTCCATATTCTGCCACAATGATGGAGAGCTGTACCGTCTGTCTGTTATATTGCACTATGCATTCTATTTGCCTTCATTTCACAGCCAGCAGTCTGGTTTGCGGCAGCTCTCTGCCTATGGACTACAGCTATATAAGTCACTTGTGGCAGCCACAATTCTCACGGTTTCTTGAGTGCCATTTCTATCAACACAACAATTTTACATGCAATAGCAGGTCTTTTGTGCTCATCAGCTATGAATTCATTCACTTGCCATTGCACATACTAAATTCTCACATTAGGCACGATGTAAAACAGGCACCAAAATTGCAATACAAGCATAAGATCTCTAATGAAACAATGTGCTCACTAATTTTCTCATGTTGCTTCTGGCACCTTGTCCCAAATGTCTAGCTTTCAGTTATTTCTAACGATGTTGGATTAAAGTAATCTTCCAGCTTCTGCAAAACATCCTTAAACAAGACATCTTTTGAGAGAAGATTTGTCAGCATGCCATATGCTTCCGGCCCAGTCTCCTTCAGGAGCTTTGTTTCTCTCTGCTTGGGTATCACATTGTTTTGGGCTCTCAGGATTATCACATTCTCTTTCAATTTCCACAATGCTGTGTTCTTTAAAGCATTTGTCTAATCATTTGATATACGATTTGAATGTTTCTTAAGCACAATCATATGTGCTGAGGCTCCTGTTATAGCTAATCAGGGCAACCATGTTATCCCACTCCCATTCAACAGTAATGTGGCTAAATACAGTACATGCAATAGCCCAGCGATTAGTCAACACTGCAGCTCCTTTCCAGTGGAGTTTTCTGTGCTATTCGCTTGTGTCAGTACATGGAGGGATCCTTGACAAGTAAGGTTCCACATGAGTGGTTACAGGAAAATACCACAAAAAATATGTTTTGTTACTACAAACTCACCGAAAACCTGCCAAACAAGAGACAACAATGTCCTCCGAAAATCCCAAAGGAACCAACCTGTAATAACTTCATGAATGTATTAAGGCATGGCACATCTGCGTACAAAGAGATAATGCTTTATCTGCTTGGCAGCACGCTTGAGCTATTTACGAGTTGAATTTTTATGCCCTTGTGCCTAATGTGTTATGAAAATAACACATTGCTGCAAAGTAGGTACACCACAGGACCCTTCTATCCATAGGTCACAAGATGAACATAGATAAGAGAGAGCAGCATGTTCATGCTTAAATGTATGCTACAATATATTCTCAGTTGAAGTTTGCTAACTCAGTTTCACTTAACCAGAACAGTTACGTTTCTACACACTTCACATCATTTTTAAGTGCTACCTTCTTGTTTGAGGGAGGAAAAATGGTTTCTTGTTACATTGTGACTAAAAGACTCAATTTTAAGCCAAGAGCTATCTTCATATTTCATCAACACATGCAGAATGATTTCCTAATATACTGCTAGAATCAAAACAGGAAATGTTGAAAACACTCAGCAGGTCAGGCAGCATCTGTGCAAACAAAAGAGTTGACATTTCAGAATCAAGGCACTTCAACAGAACTGTGAAAGTGAGAAGACAAGTTAGTTGTAAGGTGCAGAGAGATTGGGGAGGGATGGATCGGTCAAAGAGAATCTCTCTGAAATGGTGAGGCCAGGGTGGCTGAAGTCATCCTGCTCTCTGTGGATCTATCTGGTAGGTAGATTAATGTTGGATTATATTATGGACTTGGATGAGAATGTAGACGGCATGATTAGTAAGTTTATGGATGACACCAAAATTGGTGGTGTGGTAGACAGAGAATGAGATTGTCCTAGGTTACAACAGGATGTAGATCAAATGACAAAGTGGACAAAGGAACAGCAGGCAGAATTTAACTCAGATAAATCATGAAGGGCACAGATAGGGTGAATGCACTCAGTCTTTTTCCCAGGGTTGGGGAATCAAGGACTAGAGGGCATAGGATCAGAATCAGCTTTATTATCACTGATATATGCCGTGAAATTTGTTGTTTTGCGACAACAGTGCAATTCAAGACATAAAAATTACTATAAGTCACAAAAATAAATAAATAGTGCAAAAGCGGAATAATGAGGTAGTGTTCATGGGTTCATGGACCATTCAGAAATCTGATGGTGGAGGGGAAAAAGCTGTTCCTAAAATGTTGAGTGTGGGTCTTCAGGCTCCTGTACCTCCTCCCTGATGGTTGTACCATGAAGAGGTAGTAAGGTGAGAGGGAAAAGATTTAATAAGATCTTGAGGGGCAGCTTTTTACACAGAAGGTGGTATGTGTGTGTAATGAGCTGCCAGAGGAAGTTACAATAACAACTTTTAAAAGATAGTTGGACGGGTACATGGATAGTGTTACGGATTAGGTTGCTATTTGGTGAATGTCCCTTTAAGACATAGTACAGTCGTGTGTGTGTGTGTGTGTGTGTGTGTGTGTGTGTGTGCGCTCGCGCGCGCGTGTGTGTGTGAGAGAGTGTGTGTGGCGCCATTACGACAACAGAAGATAACGACGTGCTGACGTTTTGGCACTCAGAAAAGAGAGAGAAGAGAGAGAGACACTGCCTGCTGGTCTCTGTATCGATGGATGAAAAACAATAACTGTGTCTGTCACTACAATCCACGTATGGATTGTTGGAATAATCCAGTGAAGTCCACTTTGTCATTAACCTGTAGAGGGAAACAGGTATTTGTGTGGACAGCCACACCTCAGATGCCTTTCGTGGTGGCAGATACTTCGGAACAAAGCAGTGGAGATCATCAGTGACTGAGGTGTCGTATGGGTTCCATCATGGAACATTTGGATTTCGTAATTTCTCTATTCTCTCTCTCATTTTCTCTTCAGTCAATGGTGGTTTTGCAAAAGCCTGTGCTCACGTTTCACCTTATGGCTCACTGAACTGAACTTTGAGAACTATTCCTGGATTTGGAATTTGGGAATTTGCCACACACACACTTTGGGTTTAGTTTTTGGGGGTTAATGTTTAATATCTAACATTTTTTTTCTTTCTTATTATCATAAGTAGTTATTAATAAAATAGTTTCTAACACTTACACGTGACTCGGTGTGTTTCTTTTGTTGCTGGTACGTAACAATAGGAAAGGTTGAGAAGGTTATGGGCCAAATGCGGGCAGATGGGACAAGCTTGGATAGACATCTGGATCCCTGGGGCAGATCAGCCATGGTCATATTGAATGGTAGGATGGGCTTGAGAGGCCAGTGGCCTATTCCTTCCCCTATTCTCTTGTGACTCGGAGGTGAGGGATCTATGTCTCAAACCAAGCTGATGTTGTGGCTAAGGAACTTGGACAGTTGATGGTGTTCCAGCACAATCATCTGAAACAAATTTGCTCAACCACCATTTGAAACAAAAATTCTGTATGAACAGTATAAACAGAAGGCTTTGATATGGGTTTGAACCTTGTAATAAATTAACCCAGCAGTACTCGTTTCACACTTCATTACCAGTTTTTCTGTGCACATCCCTCATGATTTTTAAAAGATAATTACAGTATTTTACATTGCAAATGTCAGTACTAAATATAATCCAAATTGATATCTGGGATTACAAAGAATGGACACAGTGACTGGTTGATTTATTTCCAGGAGATAGGCAAGACTGCCATTTGCAAAGCTGCATTGCACTAATGTATCAAGGCCGAGTACAAATCTGCTTAAAGAATGCTGTTATTAACAATTGAATTTGAGGGTTGCTTTTATCTGCCTCTCTCAGGCTTCCTGTCTTTCATGGTTACATTTTCAAATTGAATTAAAATTAATTCTGTTACAGGTTTTCCCCAGGTCACAAGTGCCCGATTCATGGACACACTGTACAGATGAATGAGTGTTTGGGAGACCGGTAGGATGGAAGGGGGTGGATTTGTCAACTGCTGCAGGGCTGCGGGCATCTTCAGCTGGGTAGGAATGGGGCATTGCTACATACCTTCTCTCCCCCAACCCCCTCCCCAGTGCCGCAACAATCAGGGGCTGGGTGGAGCCAAGCAGAGCCGGGAGAGCAGAGCAGACTCACTCACTCACTGAGTCAGTGAGGCCGACTGGCAACCGCTCTTCCCACACCGGCCCGTTCTCCCATCAGTGCTACTTCTGTGGCCCTCTTCCACACACTGTTTTCATTCATTTCCGACTTACAAACAATTTGGGTTCTGAACAGCTCTCAGAAGTGGAACCCTGTCATATCCTGGGGACAACATAGAACATAGAACAGTACAGCACAGAACAGGGCCTTTGGCCCACAATGTTGTGCCGACATAGCTATTCCCTCCTACCTACAGAATCCCCATATCCCTCCATTTTCCTCTCATTCATGTGCCCATCCAAGCCCCTCTGAAAAGCCTCCAATGAATTTGCCTCCACCACCCTATCAGGCAACACATTCCAGGCATCCACTGCTCTCTCAGTAAAAAACGTACCCCTCACACCTGTTCTGAACCTACCCCCTCTCACCTTAAATGCATGCCCTCTGGTATTGGATCGCTCAATAATGGGAAAAAGATATTGCTTGTCCACCTTATCTATACCCCTCATAATTTTATACACTTCCAACAGATCACCCCTCAGCCTCCACCGCTCCAGAGAAAAGAGCCCAAGTTTGTCCAGCCTCTCCTGACAGCACATGCCTCTAATCCAGGCAGCATCCTAGTAAAACACCTCTGCACCCTCTCTAAAGCCTCGACATCCTTCCTGTAGTGAAGTGACCAGGGTTGCACGCAATACTCTAAATGCAGCCTAACCAGAGTTCTATAGAGATGCATCATATCTTCTTGACTCCTATACCCAATACCCCATTAATAAATGCAAGCATTCCATAAGCCTTCTTAACCATCCTGTCTACCTGTGTAGCCACTCTCAATGAGTCATGGACTTGCACCCCAAGGTCTCTCTGCTCATTAACACTATTAAGGGTCTTGCCCTTAAGAGTGTACTGTCTCTTGACATTAGTCCTACCAAGGTGCAACATCTCACATTTATCCAGGTTAGACTCCATCTACCATTTCTCTGCCCACATCTGCAGCTGATCTAAATCATGCTGTATCCATCGCCAGTCTTCTACACTATTCACAACTCCACCAGTCTTGGTATCATCTGCAAACTTACTAACCCATCCATCAACATACTCATCCAGGTCATTTATGTACATCACAAGCAGCAGAGGTCCCAGTACCAAGTTTACATGAAATGGCCAATATCTTTCTTCTATTTTTCCAAATTTCATTTTAATATTGTTCATCAAAACTGTTCCAGGCAATAGTGGCATTTACAAAGCAAAGGATACTCTTACACCAGCTGAGGTGTAAGTATCAGGACTGAGGTATCCACTCTGCGGGGATCTGGATAATAGACTACAAAGATACTGTATCCCAAAACTCTTTGCATTCAGTAAATTACAATGCAGTGGGCTGAACAAGTTGAAGAATCATAGAAGAACAGAAATATAGACATTTTCAATATAGAAGAGATCATTAAACCCTTCCTGTCCTTACAGGCATTTGGTTTAATCCACATTGCAGGTCTTGGTGCATTGTTTTGTAAATTAGCACCCATATTTCCTCTTGCATCCTTTCAGGTGGTGTGTTCCAGAGTCCAACACTATCTATTGCTTGGCCAGCATTTTAAACCTCATTAGTACCTCATCCT
The DNA here is from genome assembly GCF_009764475.1 of Pristis pectinata. Taxonomy (NCBI): domain Eukaryota; kingdom Metazoa; phylum Chordata; class Chondrichthyes; order Rhinopristiformes; family Pristidae; genus Pristis; species Pristis pectinata. Next base: position 100,659,116 of record NC_067410.1, on the reverse strand, counting down.
AAATTGCCACTTGTCCATTTCAACAGAGTGATTCATCCTTCAGCAAATAGTTAAGTTGGGCAACAATCAGGTGCTGAATTTCACCCGGTATACTGAAGACATATTTCAGAAGTGTCAGATGACTGAAGTCATTTTAAATGTATTCTATCTGGATATTGATATTGCTGCTGAATGAATTAGGTCTCTCATTTCCACTCTGGAGCCCTTATATTTTTATTCATCCTGGTTAAATTGCCCCCTCAGATATATCTATGCCAAAAAAAAACAATCCCAGCCCTATCACTGTTTCCTCATAGCTAAACTTATACAGTTCTGGTAGCAGTCCTGGAAATCTCTGGCACCTCTGTAGTTCAGTCAAATTCTCTCCTGTAATCTGGTGGCCAGAACTTCATGTAATTCTCAGGTTGTGGCCTAACCAGTTTTTGCAATATCATGAGTGTTTTCACATGAATACATTGTTCTTATTTTCGATATCTTGGCTAATAAGGGAAAGCATCCTGTTCACCTTTCAAATAACTTCTTCCTTCAAGGATCTTCACTCAATAGTCAAAGGTCTATCTGTTCCCATACATTCCCATTGTCCGAACTTTTGTCTTGCAATCCCGTCCCAAGTGCATACACTTCTCCAGATTCAAATTCTATTCTTACCACATTTCTTACATGACAAATAGATTGATAAATTCAGAATCAGAATCAGGTTTATTATCACTGACTTACATGTCATGAAATTGGTTGTTTTGTGACAGCAGTACAGAGCAAAGACATAAAATTACTATAAATTACAAAATAAATAAATAGTGCAAAAACAAAAGGAAAAATGAAGTAGCGTTCAAGGGTTCATGGACTGTTCAGAAATCTGATGGCAGAGGGAAAGAAGCTGTTCCTAAATCATTGAGTGTGCATTTTCAGGCTTCTGTACCTCCTCCCTGATGGTAATAACATGAAGAAGGCATATCCTGGGTGGTTAGGGTCCTCAGTGATGGACGCCACCTCCTTGAGGCACTGCCTCTTGAAAATGTCCTCGATGGTGGGGAGGGTTGTGCCAGTGATGGAGCTGGCTAAGTCTACAACCCTCTGCAGCCTCTTGCGATCCTGTGCATTGGAGCCTCCATACCAGGCTGTGATGCGACCAGTCAGAACGCTCTCCACCATACATCTATAGAAATTTACAAGAGTCTTTGGTGACAAAATCTCCTTAAACTCCTAACGAAGTAGAGCCGCCAGCATGCCCTCTTCATGATTGCATCAATGTGTTGGGCCCAAGATAGATCCTCCGAGATGTTGACGCCCAGGAACTTGAAGTTGTTTACCCTTTCCACTGCTGACCCCTCAATGAGGACTTGTGTGTGTTCTCCCAACTTCCCCTCCCTGAAGTCCATAATCAAACCCTTGGTCTTGCTGGTATTGAGAGCGAGGTTGTTGTTGCAACACCACTCAACCAGTCGATCTATCTTACTCCTGTACAGCTCCTCGTCGCCATCTGAGATTCTACCAACAACAGTGGTGTCATCAGTGAATTTATAGATGGTATTTGAGCTGTGCCTAGCCACACAGTCACGAGTGTAGAGAGAGTAGAGCAGTGGGCTAAGCACACATCCTTGAGGTGCACCTGTGTTGATTGTCAGCGAGGAGGAGATTCCTGCTGTCTACAGCTTTCTTCCTATTAATCATAGAAACAATGTTCTGTCGACTTCAAAAGCATGCTCTGCATATCTAAATGTAAATTTTATATAGATAAGAAACCCAGTACAGATTCCTGCAAAATCCCAGTGGAAGCAGCCTTCCATTATAAAACCACCAGTGAATAATTCTACTTTTCTTCCTGCACTTCAGGTAACTGTAGATCCATATTCCCTTGAATCCTGCTGTTATATGGGCTTTAGCATTTCTGACCCAACTGCCATATGAAACCTTATCAAAAGCTTTGCTACAGATGGTGTTGGGAAACAACAGAACATGTGAAGATTTCACAGGCAAACAATAGGATATGTGGATATTGCACTAGGTAGTAATGGTGCTTGTGGGTGTTACATTGGTGACAGTGGTGCTTATAGACATTATATTGACAAACAGTGGATCATGAGACTGATAATTTGGAGAACAGCAATACTTGAAGATGTTACATAAGAGAACGAGTTAATGTCCCTTATTAATGCTCTCATTAGCATCACTCTGTCTTGCCTGCCACATCAAATTGGAATAAAGAGGTAGCTGTACTTCAGTTGGTAGGTGAAAATCAGAGCATTCGGAGCTCTATTATGGGGAAGGGTTCAATGGTATTCTATAGATGTGATGGAGAGCAACCCAGGGCACTTGGATCCATCTTATCTTCATGGGGTCCGAGAGATATCCTTCCATCCATCAAGGATATCTTGAAACTGAGCTTCGTCTGGCACAAATAATTATCACTAGTTGTAAATGATGGCAGTAGTCTTTCTGCATAGCAGGATATTAATATTCCCATTGGCTCCTGACAAGTATTTATTAATGAGATGCCTGATGGAATCATTAAACTCCAATGGGAGATAAAATCTCTCTTTAACTATCCAAAAGCAGAGGTTCCTTTTTGCAACTTGTCAAGTAAAATGAAATGTGTAATAACATATCTCAATTTAAACACATGCATCACTCCTTATCACCTCAGACCAACAGTTATTGACTGGCATTTATCACACTAATTTACCTGGGTTGGTCTACACTGTATTGAATCTAAAAGCCTAACCTTCATCCATCTCTTCCCTCATGTCTGGAAAAGGTCTTCTAATATTTTTCTCATAGCCAGAGAAGGAGATGGATTAAGGAAAGATCTTCTTAAGGGACAGGAAATACAACATAATTAAAACTTACATTCTGGATCCATTGGACAATGGTGCAGAAAGAAGGTGATGAGCCAGAACAAGCCATCTGAACTCATTACTGCTTGAGGATGTCTGTAGCCCCATATGTTCAATTAATTCAATTACACATTTGGTGCTAATCCTCTCCCATTTTATGCTTACTTCTGTGATTTGTTGAAAGTCTTTTTTTTATGCTGTTGACTGTTAAATGCATGGTCGTTGTTTAATGGGACAGTGATGAGTAATGTATCTAGGCCAACAATTTTGCTCTTGTGCTTGGGGTTCACTTATCACTATCGCTCACTATACACCATCTGACTGGTCACTATCAGCCCATTGAACTGACCTGCCCTCTCTGTTCTCTGAGAACTGACTCTACACTGCACCCTGCCTCAACCTCAGTTCTTAATGTCCCTTTCTGCTGGTCCTCTGAATAACAATTAACTTTCTTTTCATCATTCTGGGGGTTCACTTGTAAGTTAACGTGAGTTAACTCAGTGAAGGTTTCTTTTGGTATATGAATTCTATTATTCAGTGAGGAGATTTTGAAGTCTGCTCAGTGTTGATATTCAACAGTTTTGCTGCTAGATCATTACCCATGCTCGGAAGACAGACAATAGGGTGCTATAAATGTCTGGAGTCAGACAAAATGCCTCACTTTTTCATGGACGAAAAGTTTAGTAAGAAGTTGAAGTGGAGAATGATCTTAATTATATATTGTTTGTAATAATGGAATTGGAAAGAAATACACAAAAAGCGATTCTTATGACTTTTGCTCCAATCAACTACAAGGAGTCATCACATGCCTGAGAAACCAATGTTATCTCCCATGAGAAATTTTCAAAACCAAAATGATTTTGGAAATCTAAATTAAAATAAGATATACTCAGCAGGTCAGGTGGCACCTGTGGAGAAAGAAACAGATGATCTTTCACTGATATGTCTGATATATGTGTAACAATCATTCAGTTTTTAGCAGAGGCAACTGCAACAAGTAAAGATTTGACAGCTACTTGGCATTGTGGCATATCAGTTCAACGCAGGAGGATTCTGCAGAATTGTCTCCCCAAACTTTGTCAGCAACATGCTGATTCACAGCCTCAAGACAACTGCTTTCTCCTTTCATGTTTAATTCCCTGCTTTTCCAATCTTGGAAGTGGGAATCCATGGAAGTAAACCACAGATATTCAAACAAGCAAGAATGCTGCTAAAAACTTCTTTTTAAGGCACTTTGATTTCAAAAGGCAAGGTCATTGTCTGAAAGATATGTACATTGTGGCAATTGTCAGCCTGACAGATGACTTGAACTCAGGTCCAACACTGATAGGACCTGGACTTCTTTTATTTCAAAAAGAAACTTTATTCATATGTATATATATACTGTATATATACGTATATGTATATACACAAAAAGCAAAACTCAGTGCAAAACATTTTTCATTAGCCAATACATTCAGTGGTGTTAATACTTTTAATTAAACTATACTACCATTGCCACTCACGTGGTCCCCTGGGGTGATACACTCTTTCATTATTTGTGGGGATTCCCCACACGACTCAGCCCCTTTATGTCTGGTAACGGAAGGAGCCTAGACTGTGGTCCTTCCACACAGAGCCTTTGTGTTGGCTGCACCGAGCTTCAGTGCATCCCTCAGCACCTGCTCCTGCAGCTTGGAATGTGACTGTCGGCCACATTCCTTTACGAACATCTTGTTGAGCTGGAAGACCAAAACGTTTCGGGCAGACCAAAGAGCGTTTTTCACCAAGTTGATAAACTTCCAGCAGCACTTGACATCTGTTTTTGTGTGTGTCCCTGGGATCAGCCAGTAGATCAGAGAGCCCTCTGATACACAGCTTCTTGGGATGAACCGAGACAAGGACCCTTGCATTCTTCTCTACTCACTCTTAGCAGATCTACAGTCTGCAAAGAGGTGGGTGACCGTCTCCTCCCCACTGCAGCCGTCCTGAGGGCAGTGTGCATTGGGGATGGATATTTTGACTGTACAGGAAGGATCTGACTGGGAGGGCCCCTCTCACCGCCATTCAAGCAAGGTCTTAGTGCTTGTTGGTGAGTTCTGGCGATGAGGCATGCTGCCAGATGATTTGGACAGTTTGATCAGGGAACCACCCCCACAGTATCCATTGAGTTCTGTCCCATAGCATCTGGTGGGAGCTGGACTGTCTCCACCACAGCCTAAGTTCTCGTCCATCACACTTAAATATCATTCAGCCTCACCCACCCACTCACCCAAGTCTGTGCACATCATAATGATGGTAATAAAGAAAATAACCTCCTTTTAGTTCAGTTTCTGTGTGCGCTAGCTATATTATCCAGCTACCACTTATCCACAATTCAGCTTTTTGAGAACAATTTTCATTTCTCCAGTTTGCTTCTAGACCCAATTATTTTCTCTAAAGAGATTCAATGGCCCAGTACTCATGCAAGTTACTTCATATCACTTGAGGAATAGGTCAGTGATACTTGCCTTTGACTTCCCAATTAGAAAAGTGCTTGCAGCAGCACAGGTCAATTCACAAATGAGTCCACCAAATATCCAACCATATGCTTTGATTAGCAATCCCCTCATCTCTCAAAGGTCTTGCAAAGTTCTCAGGAGAGGAAGATTCGAGCTCAGCTGAAATCCTTCAAACGGAAGCCAGGTTTAAAATCTTTCTTTTCATTGCAAATATCCTTTCAGTTTACTGAACAGTGTGTACCTTGAGACTTGGGACCATCAGGGAGCATCTCCCAGCTGCACACCAATTAATGAAAGTTTGGTATACATATGCACAATCTACTGACTGGAAAATATATATTTTTTCAACAAGGATGATTTTTATTCAGAAAATTTGAGCTTTACAAGATGTTGAATAATGCTGGTTGAACAAAGCTGAATAATGTTCAACAAACCATGGAGTTCTTTTACATTGCATCAGCTGACAGTCTTGCTCCGTTTATAATTTAGTCCAACTATTGTAGAGATCTTAAGTGATATTTTTCCAGCATTAGGATCCCACAACCAACAAAGGCTCCAACATAATTATAGTCAGCAATGCCCATTGTTCACTGACCCACCATCTCCTCCCTCAAAACAACCACCTGCACAACTCTGTTTCAGCTGGTGGAAGATTACATGGTAGTTTAATAAAATATCTCTCCTCAAACCTGCAGTTCTGTCACACAAATGTGCAAATCTGCTAATAAACCTTTGAAAATGCTTTCCCTCAAACTATCGGGTGCTAAGTCAGAAGCCTCATGAGTCCAGACTGCTTAAACAGACTGTGCCATCATCCATTTTTATTAAAGTGTCTGGAAAATACAGCCGAGGTCTTTCTTTAGAGTAAGAAAATTGCTGGAAACATTTCTAGTTGCGCTCCACTGGTCTCCAACTATCTCATTTGTCTTCAGTGACTGGATTACGTGTCTTCACTGGCAATGGCCCTGTTTGGATTTCATTTGAAGTGATGTAGTTGCTCCAGTTCAGTCACTGATGAAACATTGAAACACAAAGAAAGAGCCAGCAAAGCCCCCAGCAACTGCAATGGTTTGAATATCAGGATCTCACTAGTGTGTTGCAAGATGAAAGATGCAAAGAAACTATTCAGCTTGTGAGTTAATTTACATTCTGCTCAGAGAGCTGGAAAACATTAATTTGATATAAAACCAATGAGAGTAAATTTAACCTCTTATCTCGTAAGGCCTGAATTTTAAAATAAAATAATATTCTTTTCAAAATGTTTTTGCTGATTTTCTATTTTCATATGGATTTGATGCAGTTAATCCTGTCAGCTTCCTCGTCAGACAGGGAATAGCAGTTAGTCAATGTCAAGCCTAGGACACGATAGCAATGATCAATCCATTTTCCATGTCCAAACTGGTAAATCCAAAGCTTGAGACCTTGTTAGAATTAATGGGGAGAGTTGCCAGCTCCTGTCAAGGGTAATGTTTGAACGAGTTAATTTTAAGCCCACTTACCTATTTGACAGTAGCCCAAGAAGAAGACCCAGTGATATCCAATTAACAGCAGCTTGACATCCCCATCTGGAGACTTTCCAGATCCTGTCCTGTGTCATTGAGTATTGTTCTTCTGGCCTTGAACAGACATCAGGCTCCTTATCACTACTCGCAGGCCACCAAGAATTTTTTAAAATTTACCCAGGTTGGACATCTTGTTTTGGTGCCCTTATGGCTCAGAATTCTAAAACTGGCCCTTGTTCCACAATCTAATGTTTTTAAAGCAGGCACAGGCATAATGGGCTGACTGCTCTCTTTCTGCACTATATCTTTCCAGCAAAGTCCAATTTCTAGCCAAATGCCCAGCTTGCCTTCTTACATGACAACAGCTGACTAATCCAATACCTCAGCATCAAATTGTAAAGTAACATATTATTTCAAAAGCTTTTCAACTTCTAGGTTGTAAATGACAGAATCGCATCACCAGCAAATCTATACCAGCAATGCTAGAATAACTTGCTCATTTGGTAATGGATGAGAGGGCGGTGACAAAGTATGCTTGCAGGAACATTGTGAGAGGGAAATACATATTGCTTCCTTAGTCCTATGGGACTGGAGTTCGCACTTTCACCAGACCAGGTGGACTGCAGAACTGGTGGGGTGCCTTTGGAAGATATTTGCCTTTGTTCTCTCTGTGGTGTAAGATGGATGTCTGCTTCTCCAAAGTAGTCATAAAGGCATTTGTTTAAGCTTCTATCAAGGCTACAAGGATGTGCAAGATGACTCACTAGAGGCCCAAATGAGGGTGGTTACACCTTCAAGGTAGCCTACTGAGTGATGCTGCCTTGGGAGATAACAGCACAGGTGCTATAAGTGGATTCCTCCACAGCACCAAACATATGGTGAATTGCCTTGACAAAGCTATAGCTAACATGAGGGCAATGGCTAGCACGAGGGGACATAATTTTAAGGTGATTGGAGGAAGATATAAGAGGGATGTCAGGGGTAAGTTTCTTACACAGAGAGTGGTGGGTGTGTGGAACGCACTGCCTGCAGATGTTGTGGGGGCAGATACATTAGGGACATTTAAGAGACTCTTAGATAGACACATGAATGATAGAGAAACGGAGGGCTATGTGGGAGGGAAGGGTCGGATAGATCTTGGAACAGGATAAAATGTCGGCACAACATTGTGGGCCGAAGGGCCTCTACTGTGCTATAATGTTCTATGTTCTATGTAAAGCATTAAGTACCCAGCATAGAGAGCTGATATACACTTCACTTGTGGGAGGGTGCAGAAAAGATTCACAGGAATATTGTGTGGACTGGAAGGCTTGATTTATAAGGAGATATTAGATAGTCTGGGACTGTTTTCCCTGGAGCAAAGGAGGCTGAGGAACAAACTTATGGTTGTTATAAAATTATGAGGCACATTGTTAGGGTCGATAAGTCAGAGTCTTTTTCCCAGGGTAGGAGAATCTGAAACTAGAGGGCATAGGTTTAAGTTAAGAGGGGAAAGATTTATAAGGGATCTGAGGGGCAAGTCTTTCCACTCAGAGGGCAGAGGGCATATGGAACAAGCTGGCAGCAAAGATGGTACAGGAAGGTACAATTACAACTTAAAAGACATTTGGACAGGTACGTGGATGGGAAATGTTCAGAGGAATATGGTCAAACACAGGCAAATGGGATAAGCATAGAGAGGAACCTTGGTCCACATGGACGAGTTAGGCTGAAGGGCCTGTTTCCATGCTGTATAACTCCATGAATCTATGAATCTATGAAAATGACAGCCACCCAGTTACCAAATAAGGAGAGTTAATCTCTTCAAATGTTTCAAGGATAAAACTTCCACTGTCCATTCCCAGTGAAAGTGCTCTCACCAGGTGAGGTTTTGCACAATATACAAAAACAGACTGTTAACCTTTTGCTCAGCGAATCACCAAAGGAGTCCAGGATTACCAGCCCCAATAACCTTCATTCGGTACAAACTATGGAACAATTTTTGCAGCTCAAGTACCGCAGACAAGGAGGAGTGACCTGGGTAGTTACCGGATGTCATGCGGATTGGCCTCAGGAATGGCTGTATTTGTATGGTTCTGCTCATGGCATAGAGGGGTACAGAGGAGAAAGGCATCCTACCAGCAACTGTTAGCATAAGATCACATTGATCACTCACCCCCAAGATATTTCACCACAAAAAAAAGGAATTTTGTCATTGATTAAGAATCTCTAGTTAGGACTTCTGCTTAGCTGGTGGAAATTTAGTTATCAGTCTGTAGGTAGGCAGGGCTAAACACCAGTCCTGTATTGAGTCACCCCCTTAATAGGAAATGGAACCCTAGGTTGTTCAGTCTTTCCTCTATCTGCTTCAGTGTAGAGCTTTAAACTCTGGAAACATGAATCTTTCTGCAATCTTCATGGCTGATGCTGATTTTACATCAAATGATCAGAAAAGTCTTATGGAGATTTGTTCTCCCTGTGAAGCTGCTGTAGTTGTCTTCATTCTGCTGGCAACCTGGATACCCATTTTTCTTCCTTATGTAATTTACTCCTAAAAGCTAGTGATAACAACAAATAAGATGAGATAGCTTTATCTGGAGGGTATGGGGTTATTGATTGCAGTGCATTGTTTGTGAGAATTGTATTAAGACACAAGCTCCATATTCTACTCTCCAACATTATCAGATCAGAACGTTTTGAGACTAAAGATTATTTAAAAACAATTTGGTTCATGCAAATTCAAATATGTATCAAGTCTAAAATCTAGAGATTTTTCCAGAGGATCATCACATCTGCCATAAAAATAGAGAATTTATGATCCCAGCTGAGTAATCTATCATTCTGGGTAGTGGTATTGTGTATCATTTTTCTGATCTGCAAGTATTTGCATAGAATTACTGCACAGAAAGACCATTTGGTCCAATTAATCCATGGCAGTGTTAATGCTTCAAACAATCCTTTCCCCATCTCATGTCATCTATGCACAACAGCATACCCTTTTATTTCTTTTATCTTCATGATCTCAACTGACCTCTTTCATGTATCTTGGCCATTCATCTCAACTCCTAGTGGTTATAAATTCCACATTCAGATAAAGAGGTTCCTCCTAAACTTGTTAATGAATTTATTGGTGGCTATTTCATATTATAAGCTCCTACCTTCGGACCACTGAAAGTTGGACACACCCACCCGAACAAATCCTCTTCACATTTTTAAAGGGCTCTACTAGTGTTGCAATACCTGCAAAAAGAGCGGCTGATTGTGTCTATGTTACAGGCCACACTTGAGATCAAAGCGATAGTTACAATTTTTGCAGCTCAAGTACCGCAGACAAGGAGGAGTGACCTGGGTAGTTACCGGATGTCATGCAGATTGGCCTCAGGAATGGCTGTATTTGTATGGTTCTGCTCATGGCATAGAGGGGTACAGAGGAGAAAGGCATCCTACCAGCAACTGTTAGCATAAGATCACATTGATCACTCAACCCCAAGATATTTCACCACAAAAAAAAGGAATTTTGTCATTGATTAAGAATCTCTAGTTAGGACTTCTGCTTAGCTGGTGGAAATTTAGTTATCAGTCTGTAGGTAGGCAGGGCTAAACACCAGTCCTGTATTGAGTCACCCCCTTAATAGGAAATGGAACCCTAGGTTGTTCAGTCTTTCCTCTAATTTATATTAATTGTCATATTAGTGTTATGCAATATACATAGTGGTGCAGTAGTGATGACACAGCAGATCGAGTCAGTGAGTAACTAATGGTAAAGGATCACAAATCACAGGACAACATTGCAGTGTGTAAGTAGCTGGTCATAAGTATTATGAGAGATGGGAATGACACAGCCTCAATATTCTTGAAGATGGACCCAATTTGTGAGATTCTCTGAACTTTATCCACCTTATCCCACAAGGACGTGGGTATGTTCAGAAAAATAGATAGGTCGGGCAGTGGCTTGCTACAACGTATCAACTGTTGATGCTCATTCCTCAGGTTCACTAATGAACTATATTCATTTGGGTGAGGTACCAGACAGCATCTGTTTTTAGTACATTGCCAACAAGCAAACAATGTTTCCCAAAAATAAAAGAAGAACATGGTGCAGAAAGGAGGATATCTTTTTTTTGTTTAATTAAATTTTCATAGAACATAGAACATAGAGCAGTACAGCACAGGAACAGGACCTTTGGCCCATGATGTCTGTGGGGTGAACACGATGCCAAATTAAACTAAATCTCTTCTGCCTGCACATGACCCATATCCCTCCATTCCCTGTATGTTCATTTATAGAACATAGAACATTACAGCACAGTACAGGCCCTTCGGCCCACGATGTTGTGCCGAACGTTTAGCCTACTCTAAGATCAATCTAACCATTCCCTTCCACATACCCCTTCATTTCTCAGTCATTCATGTGCCAATCTTAGAGTCTCTTAAATGCCCCTAATGTATCTGCCTCTACCAGCACCCCTGGTAGCACATTCCATGCACCCACCACTCTCTGTGTAGAAAACTTACCTCTGATAACTTTCCTCCAATTGGATTGGATACTTTCCTCCAATCACCATAAAATTATGCCCCCTCATGTCAGCCATTTCCACCCTGGCAAAAAGCTCTCTGGCTGTCCACTTGATCTGTGCCTCTTATCATCTTGTACACCTTTATCAGGTGACCTCTCATCCTCCTCCACTCCAAAGAGAAAAGCCCTAGCTCACTCAATCTATCCTCATAAGACATGCTCTTCAATTCAGGCAGCATCCTGGTAAATCTCCTCTGCACCCTTTCCAAAGCTTCCACATCCTTCCTATAGTGAGGCGACCAGAACTGAACACAATATTCCAAGTGTGATCAAACCAGGCAACATTACCTCGCAGCTCTTGAACTCAATACCCCGACTAATGAAGACCAACATGCCATACACCTTCTTAACAACCCTATCAACCTGTGCAGCAACTTTGAGGGATCTATGGACTTGGACTCCAAGATCCCTCTGTTCCTCTACACTGCTAAGAATCCTGCTATTAACCCTGTATTCTGCATTCAAATTCAACCTTCCAAAGTGAATCACTTCACACTTTTCCGTGTTGAACTCCCTCTGCTACTTCTCAACCCAGCTTTGCATCCTATGAATGTTGCAACCCTCAGCAACCTTCTGCAGTATCCACAACACCATCAACCTACGTGTCATCAGCAAACTTACTAACCCACCCTTCCACTTCCTCATCCAAGTCATTTATAAAAATCACAAAGAGCAGGGGTCCCAGAACAGATCCCTGTGGAACACCACTGGTCACCAATCTCCAGACAGAATATGCTCCACCTACAACCACCCTCTGTCTTTTATGGGCGAGCCAATTCTGAATTCACACAGCCAAGTTTTCCTGGATCCCATGCCTCGTGACTTTCTGAATGAGCCTATCATGGGGAACCTTATCAAATGCCTTACCAAAGTCCATATACACCATATCCACTGATCTACCCTCAATGTGTTTTGTCACATCCTCAAAGAATTCAATCAGGCTTGTGAGGCATGACCTGCCCCTCACAAAGCCATGCTGACTATCCCTAATCAGACTATGCTTCACTAAATACTCATAAATCCTGTCCCTAAGAATCTTTTCCAATAATTTGCCTACCACTGAAGTAAGACTCATTGGACTGTAATTCCCAGGGTTGTCCCTATTCCCTTTCTTGAACAAAGGAATATCCTGCGATGTATCCCGTCCAGCCTCGGGGAATTATCTATCCTAATGTTTTTCAAATGTTGCAGCACATGCTCCTTCTTAACATCAACATGTTCTAGCTTATCAGCCTGTTTTACTCTGTCCTCACAAACTTCAAGGTCTCTCTCACAGGTGAATACTGAAGCAAAGTATTCATTAAGGATCTCCTGTACCTCCTCCCACTCTAGGCAGATGTTTCCTTCTCTATCCCTAATTGGTCCTACCTTCACTCTGGTCATCCTCCTGTTCTTCACATATGAGTAGAATATCGAAAGGCTTCTTAAATGCTGCTACTGTATCTATTCCACCACTACCCCTGCCAACTCGTTCCAGGCACCCAACACCCTCTGTATAAAAATCTTGCCCTGCACGTAGAGTCATTGAGCACTACAGCATAGAAACAGGCCCTTCGGCCCATCCAGTCCATGCTGGCCTGGTTTTCTGCCTAATCCCATCTACCTGCACCCAGACCGTAGCCCTCCATACTTCTCTCATTCATGTACTATCCAAACTTCTCTTAAATGTTACAACTGAACCCACATCCACCACTTTCCCTGGCAGCTCGTTCCACACTCGCACCACCCTCTGAGCGAAGTAGTTCCCCTTAAATATTTCACCTTTCACCCTAAACCTATGACCTCTAGTTCTAGTCTCACCCAACCTGAGGGGAAAAAGCCTGCATGCATTCACCCTATCTATACCCCTCATAATTTTATATACTTCCATAACATCTCCCCTCATTCTCCTACGCTCCAGGGAATAAAATCCTAACCTATTCAACCTGTCCTTGCAACTCAGTTCCTCAAATTCCGGTAACATCGGTGTAAATTTTCCCTGCACTCTTTCAAGCTTATTGATATCTTTCCTGTAGGTAGGTGACCAGAACTGCACACAATACTCTAAATTTGGCCTCACCAATGTCTTATATAACTTCACCATAACATCCCAACTCCTGTACTCAATGCCCTGATTTATGTGCCAATGTGCCAAAAGCTCTCTTTATTTCTAGGTCCCTTTGTTCCACCGCACACCTCAGTGCCCTACAATTCACTGTGTAAGTCTTACCCTAGTTTTCCCTCCCAAAGTGCATCACCTCACATCTGTCTGCATTCATTTCCGTCTGTCATTTTTCAGCCCATTTTCCCAGCTGGTCCAGATCACGCTGCAAGCTTTGATAAGCCTTTCTCGCTGTCCCTGCCTTCTCTATCCCTAATTGGTCCTACCTTCACTCTGGTCATCCTCCTATTCTTCACATATGAGTAGAATATCTAAAGGCCTCTTAAATGCTGCTATTGTATCTATTCCACCTGCCTTTCCCCCAGTCTTGGTGTCATCCACAAATTTGCTGATCCAGTTTACCACATTATCATCTAAATCATTAATATAGATGATAAACAACAACGGACCCAGCACCGATCCCTGCTGCACACCACTAGTCAGAGGCCTCCAATCAGAGAGACAACCATCTACTACCACTTTCTGGTTTCTCCCGCTAAACCAACACTGAATCAAACTGACTACTTCATCCTGAATGCCAAGCGGCTTAACCTTCTGGAGCAGCATCCCATGCAGGACTTGGTCAAAGGCCTTGCTAAAGTCCATGTAGACAACGTCCACCAACCTCCCTGGTAACGTCCTCAAAAAACTCTGTAAGATTGCTTAGACATGACCTGCCAGGCACAAAGCCATGTTGACTATCCCTAATCTGGCCCTGTCTATCCAAATACTTATATATCCTGTCCCTCAGAGTACCTTCCAATAATTTACCCACGACTGACATCAGGCTCTCCGGCCTATAATCTCGTGGCATATTCTTAGAGTCTTTCTTAAACAATGGAACAACATTAGCTATGCTCCAGTCCTCTGGCACCTCACCTGTGACTAAGGTTGTTCTAAATATCTCTGCCAGGGCCCCTGCAATTTCTGCACTAGCCTCCCACATCTCCTTTAAATTTTCCCCCTCTCACCTTAAAGGCATGTCTTCTAGCATTTGATATTTCTACACTGGGAAAAAAATTCTGACTTTCTACCCTATCTATGCCTCTCATAATTTTATAAACTTCTGTCAGGTCTCCCCTCAGCCTGCCCCACTCCAGAGAAAACAACCAAAGTTTGTTCATCCTCTCTTCATAGCTCATGCCCTCTCATCGGGGCAGCATCCTGGTAAACCTCTTCTTCACCCTGTCCAAAACTTCCACATCCTTCCTGTAATGGGGTTACCAGAATTGTACATCATACTCCAGCTGCAGCTTAACCAAAGTTTTATACAGGTGCAACATGACTTCCTGACTCTTACATTCAATGCCCCATCCAGTGAAGACAAGTATGCCATATGCATCATGATCATTATCCTATATCTTGCATGCATGGTGAATTTGGGTATACTAATGCAACATCACCAAAAGGTGTAAAATGCTAAGCATATGGACCACTCAAACACCCTGGAAAATGTGCCTAAATAGCATAGAGAAAGAGAGAGCTCTGGAAGCGTCAATACATCAGTTGATAAAAATAGAGAAGTAGGTTAATATGGCAAAAAAAGCAAACAAATCACTTTTAGACAGATAGCACTGAGAAGCAAGCTGGTGTGATGAATTGGTTAGTATACATCTGGAGTCTTCTCTTCTCCTCAGGCAGTCCCCTGGGTTGAAGATGACTTGCTTCTACCCCAGGCCTGCGAATTCTGAGGTAGCAGACAAGGCACTGTGGGACCTGGAGACTCTGCCACAGGAGGTGCTTAATGGGACTGCCAGGTGGGTAGTTTGGGAGGTGGTACACTCTTTCCACCATTTAGTCTGGGCCTTCGTGTGCTCCCAATGAAATCAGGTTCTCGATGCCATCCCAAGTGCTTCTTCTCCACCTTGAGTACTCATGGGCCAGGGATTCCCAGTCAGAGGGGATGTTACAGTTTTAAGAAGGTTATGGGAAGGTGCCTGGTTCTTGGTCTACCTCTTGCAATAACAGAGTTTAGAATACTGTGTTTCATGTGTCTGGTGTCTGGCCCTCATAAATCAGACCAAGATGCATTTAAGTAGGGTCTCACTCCAGGGGATGTTGGCCTGGGTGAAGACATTGGAGCTAGTTCACGTATCTTGCCGATTTGGAGGACTTTGTGCAGGCAGTACTGATGGTATTTCTCCAGTGTTTTCAGGTGTTGTAGGTACCGGGCACATGGGCAGTATAGTAAAGACTGTAGGAAAGTTGTGGCCAGGAGCAGGAGCAGGAGTACAGTCAAGACCATGGGATGGATTGTGATAGGGAGCACGGGGAGGAGTGCTGTTGGGAGGGTTAGAAGAGCTATGCCTCGGGCTGGAGGCAGGAGAGTGGGAATGGATGTAAGCAGAAACAACAGCAGGAATGCAGCTGGGAGCATGGGCAGGAGTACATCTGGAATACTGTGGAATTTCTGATCCCTAGAAAGGCATCAGAGGTAATAAGCAAAAAGATACTAGAACTGAGAACTAATAGATATTTTTAAAAACTTGAGCATCCTGGACGACTTTTCTCTCGAGAAAGGAACACTGAGGGAATAAACCTTTAAAACTATTTATGATGAAGTCATAGAGTAATACAGCATGGAAACAGGCCCTTCAGCCCAACTTGTCCATTCTGACCAAGTTGCCCACCTAAGCTAGTCCCATTTGCCCATGTTTGGCCCATATCCCTCTAAACATTTCCTATCTATGTACTTATCCCAATGTCTTTGTAAATGTTGTTATTGTACCTGACTCAACCACTTTCTTTAGCAGCTCATTCCATGTATGTACCACTGTGTGAAGAAGTTGACCCTCAGGTCCCTTTTAAATCTTCCCCACTCCCCTTAAACCTATGCCTTCTAGTTTTTGATCCCCTTTCCCGGAAAAAGATTGTGTGCATTCACACTATTTGTGCGTCATGATTTTATACATCTCTTTCAGGTCATCCCTCAATCTCCTACATTCCAATGAATAAAGTTCTAGCCTGCCCAACCTATCCCTATAACTTAGGCCCTCGAGTCCTGGCAACATTCTCATAAATCTCTGCACTCTTTCCAGTTTAACGATGTTGATCACAAAAGTTTTTGATATGTTTCCACATGGACACAACTACAACTAAGGGCATGAATATAAACCAGTCACCAATAAAGCAAAACAGCTCCATGAGAAATTGATCCATGCAGACAGAGGCGAGAATGTGAGGTTGCTATTATAATGAGCAGTTAAATCTAATGGTGTGGATGCACTTACGGGGAAACTGGATAAATGCACAAGGGAGCATAGAATAGAAAGCTTCATCACTGTGGTGGGATGGAGGGGTGGGACGATGTTTGTGTGCAACATAAATGGAACTGTTGGGCCAAATTGTTTGTATTTCTGTTGTAAGTACTTTGTAATCTGCTGTAATACTTCGAAACCTTGCCTTACGGAATGGAAAAACCAAAGAGCTCAAAATAAATTATTTCTATTTATTATGCTTTATTAACACAATGCTCTCAGAACACTTCAGTATTTTCAATTCATCAATTTACTTAATAAATCTTTGGAAAATTCTTTAAAATTATTCAGAAAACATTAATGCTTCAAGTAGTGTTTTTCATTAACTTTTATTAGAAATGCCTATTTCTGTGGTTAATTGGAAAATGTACTTCTGATTAAGTGAGCGCTTATTGCTCAAATTCTCAATATTTACAAGTGCACCAAGCAGCCTTCAACACAAAAGGCATTTTGTGCTATTCCTTAGAGTCTTCACACCAATAAGTTGTCCTCTGTCATATCCATCAAACTTGTGTTTCAGAAGTCAGAATCAGGGGAAGTTCATCACATATGCAAAGTGTGTTTTGTGTGTACAAAAGAGTGCAATCTTCCCTGCTTTTCTTCAGGTGTGGGAGATCAATTAATCTATGAAACTATGGAAATATTTTAAATCACAGGCACAAACAAGTTGAAAGAAAGGTGAGAATGTTATTTGTACAACAAAACAGTTCCTCTCGAGACTCAGCCACACACTGTCAGTGTCATGAGTCTATTTCCATAGTCTTGGTTTCTCCTTAAAATAAGTTTGGCTACTTTCTGACAATGCTGATTATCAGCTCTGAAATAGATATCTTTTATTAGTCACATGTACATTGGAACACACAGTGAAGTACATCTTTTTTGTGGAGAGTGTTCTCGGGGCAGCCCACAAGTGTCGCCATGCTTCTGGTGTCAACGCAGCATGCCCACAACTTCCTAACCCATACGTCTTTAGAATGTGGGAGGAAACCGGAGCACCCGGAGGAAACCCACGCAGACATGGGGAGAACGTACAAACTCCTTACAGACAGCAGCCGGAATTGAACCCAGGTCGCTGGCACTGTAATAACATTACGCTAACTGCTACACTATCGTGCCTGCCCAAATGTGGGAGGAAGCCGGAACACCCGGAGGAAACCCACGCAGACACGGGGAGAACGTACAAACTCCTTACAGACAGCGGCCAGAATTGAACCCAGGTCGCTGGCACTGTAATAACATTACGCTAACTGCTACACTACCGTGCCTGCCCAATTTTGAGGTGTTCAGCAGTAAAAGGGCTCTTCCTTGTGATGAGGACAAGAAAGAACTTTGCAACTAAAATGAGCTGCCCCCAGCACATTCTCAGTAATGCAAGAAGATGCACTTCACTGTGTGTTTCGATGTACATGTGACTAATAAATAAATATCTTATCTTAATGTAACTAAAACTCACAATTTCATTTCGCTTGAGGGTCTGTCAGAGATATTAAATGGTATGTAGTGCTTAGTGATTTTTCTGGAGAATTATTTTGGTTTCTCGTTAAACAAAGTAATTAGGAAAACCTTTGTGACAGAATTTTCAAAAAAAGGCTTACTTAAATATGATTAGCACTAGTATTAACCCTACTACTATTCCAAAGTGTTTATAGCACAGAAGCAGTCCATGGTGATAATATTTATTTCACAAGACGCTGATCCCTCCTTCTTTATCTAAGCCCATGGACTAAGACCTGAGAAGAAATTTGTTGAAATACCTAAGGCGACATCTGAATGAAAACCAAGTGGACCTTTGCAGCATCAGCTGTCTTTCTGCAGGACTCAAGCTGATTAAAATGTGTTGTGCAGGGATTACGTGTCACATTAGGTTATAATACAGTGAAGGAATGATCTCAATGAGCCTAATTACCTCATTCTGTTTGCCTATGGGAGCTGTGTTTGCATGTAGCCCCAAGGTAATGGGATCAAAGTCTCTTTTATCTGCAGCTGTAATGATCCTTTATGATATGAATTTGACCAATGGCAGGGCAGTTCACAATAAGAACCAGTCTACAACATAACATTGTTCCTGACGGGATTTAAATCAGCTATTTAACAAAAAGGTCATGGAAGGCAGAAATAGCTCACAGGGCCAGAAATTTGGGATGACACAGTGGCACAGCTAGTAGAAGCACTACTTCGCAGTGCTAGAGACCTGGGTTCAATCCTGACCTTGGGTGCTGTTCATGTGGGGTTGGCAAGTTCTTCCTGTGACCTCATGGATTTCCTCAGGGTACTCTTGTTTCTTCCCACATCCCTAAGATATGTGGGTTGGTAGGTTAGTGGCCCACTGCAAATTGTCTGGAGTGTGTAGGTGAGTGGTAGAATTTGAGGGGAATTGATGAAAATGTGAGGAGAATTAAACAAAATTGGATTCATATGGTCTTGGTATGAATGGGTGGTTGATGGTTAGTGTGGACTAGGTGGGCCAAAGGGCCTTTATCGACACTCTAAGACTCTATAGATTAAATGATGGAGGTGTGCACAGAGAAATTTATCTCCTAACTAATCCATGCTCCAATCAAGGAATGGTTGATAATTGAGGCTTAGAATCTTATATCACAGAATGAATTCCATATTGGCTCTTTGTAAGAGCTATCAATTTAGTCCCATTCACTTGTCCCACCATATTGTCTAGCAATTCCACACCCTCGCCCCAACATTCATTTCCTTTATCACCAGGATTGGCTGTGTAAAACATAGCTCCACAAAGCTCTGAGTTTTTCCATTTATTCACAATCAATGTTCTTTGCTCTCAGTCCACACTGCCACACAAAGCAGTCTCTCTTCATTTTCTTATTTTCTCATGGGATGTGGGAATTGTTTGCAAGGATTGTTCTTGGTGCCTATCCCCATTTCACCATGAGAGGGCAGTAGTGAGCCCATTCCTTGAACCATGAGGTCCTCGTTTTGAAAGTACCCCTCCAGTGCTGTTGGAGAGGGAGCACCATGGACTATCATTTACAACACTTGATGTGTATGAGCTCTGTGCTCACCAAAGTAAGATAAAGTTTTTTTAGAAATAAAAAGAACTTCCTTAATCCTGAGCACTGCAATATAGAGCACATACCAAGGCCTTGGAGAGGGGACAGAGTAGATTGAGTTGAGTGGTAGCAGAGATTTTATTTACGTGATTAGACTAAAGACTGGATTGTTCCCCTTGGAGCAGTGAAGGTTAAGAGAAGATTTAAGAAGCTTTCAAAACCATGAGGGATTTTGATGTAATAGTACAGCAGTTCCAGTACAGTGTTAACACTGGCATCTACCCATTAATGTGGAAAATTTCTCAATGGAAACTAAAATCTGGGGGGAAGGGGAGTTATATGCATTAACCTGCCAAAACCAATTGAGAAAATGGTTAAAAAATTATGTGGAATCCTGATCTTTGTAAATAGAGACTAAGAATACAAGAACAAGGAAGTCATGATGAATGTTTATAAAACATTGTCTTGGACACAACTGGATGAACAGCCTGGGCACAACACTGCAGGAAAAATATGACAAGATAAGATATCTTTATTAATCACATGTACATTGAAACAAACAGTGAAATGCATCTTTTACGTAGAGTGTTCTGGGGGCAGCCCACAAGTGTCGCCACGCTTCCAGAGCCAACATAGCATGCCCACAACTTCCTAACCCGCATGCCTTTGGAATGTGGGAGGAAACCTGAGCACCCAGAGGAAACCCACGCAGACACAGGGAGAACGTACAAACTCCTCACAGACAGTGGCCGGAATTGAACCCAGGTCGCTGGCTCTGTAAAGCGTTACGTTAACTGCTACACTACCGTGCCTGCCTACAGAATTGAGTCATTTGTAGGGCTATGATGAGAGAGGGTGATTAGCCAGATTGTTCCTGTAGTGAGCCAATGTAGATATGATGGCCCATGTGCCCTCTGTGATGCTATAAGCATTCTATGATTTACACTCAGAGGCAATAAAGGATGTTGTAGCTTGGAAGGGAACCTAAAGGTGGGGGTGTTCACACAGCTTAGTCTTTATTCTCTTTGGTGACAAAGATTGCAGGTTTGGGAGGTGCTGTTGGAGTAGCCTAGACGATCAACTGATGATTTTTGTAGGCGATACACACTACAACCGTGGTGCCCAGTGGTGGAGGGAAATTTTTAAGGTGGTTGATTAGGTGCCAATCAAATGGGCTCCTTTGTAGATTTTCTTGAGTGTTATTGGAGCTGTACTAACTCAGGCACGTGGAAAGTAATCCATCGTATTCCTGACCCATGCCTTGTAGATCTTGAGAAGGCTTTGGAATGAGTCACTTGCCACAGGATAGCCTCTGTTTTGTCCTTGTGTTTATGTGGCTGCTCCAGCTACATTTCAGGTCAATGTTGACCATCCATGCAGGTTGATGGTAGGTACTCAGCAACGGTAAAGCCATTGAATGTCAAGGCTAGGTGGTTAGACTCACCCTTGTAGGAGAATGTCACTTCCAGGTACTTATGTGGCACAGATGTTACATGCTACATCACCTCATGTCTGAATGTTTGTCCACAGCCTGCTGCAGGTGGACAAGGATGTTTTCATTCTTTGAGGGGTTGCAAATAAAACTGAAAGCTGTGCAGTCATTGGCAAACATCTCCACTGATCTCCATTATGATGGAGAAGACCACTGATAAAGCAACTGAAGATGGTCAGCCTTAGGGCACTTCGCTGAATAATACAAGGTCCTGGCACTAGAATGAATGGCTCCAAGAACTACAAGGTACAGTTTGAGCCAGTGAACAGTTAATTCCCACTGAGAACAATTTTAATTGGGTTGCTTGATGGATTCCTTCGGTCGAATGCTACCTTGCTATAAAGGACATTCAATGTCACCACAGTTCTAGGTTTCAACGTAGTTGTCACTGTTTGGACCTGGCCATCAGTAAGCTCTGGAGCTGAGTGGACGTGATGGAAGCTAAGCTGAGCATCATTGAGGTTCTTGATCAGAAAGTAGCGCCTGACAAAACTGTTGACAACTCCTTCCATCACATTACTGAGGATCAAGAATAAGGTGAATTGGTGATAATTAGCCGGACAGGAATCATCCTGCTTTTTATTGACTGCTCACACCTGACAGAATCACAGAATCACACAAAAGAAGCCATTCGGCCCATCAAACCCATACCAACCCTATAGATCAGCAATCTAGCTCGCCCACCCTCCTGTTAACTAGGTCCTCTCAAGGTACTTATCCAGTTACTTTCTGAAAGTCACAATTGAATCAGCCCTCACCACTACCCCAGACAGTGCATTCCAGACCTAACCACTCACTGTAAAAAAAAAGTTTCTCCTCATGTCACTTTTAGCTCTTTTGCCAATCAACTTCATTCTGTCTCCTGATGCAGGGTCTCGACAACATCTCCTTCTCCCCCACAGATGCTGCTCGACCCACTGAGCTCCTTCAGCAGTTTGTTTTTGCTCCAGATTCCAGTATCTGCAGTCTCTTCTGTCTTCATCCAATCTCCGCTGGTTCTTGCTCTTCCACCAATGGGGTACATTTCTCTCTATCTACTCTGAGTAAAAAACTTTCATGATCTTAAATATCCCTATCATAGCCCCTCTTATCTTTCTCTATTCAAAGGAGACCAATCCTGGGTTCTCCAGTCTTTCTATGTAACTACAGTTCCTTCGTCCTGCAATCATTCTAGTACATCTCATCTACACCCTCTCTAAGGCCTTGACATCTTTCTTGCCCAGAACTGGATTCAATACTCCAGTTGTGGCTGAGAAAGTGTTTAATAAGGTTCACCATGGTTCTTACTCTTTCATTTTATGCTTCCATTTTGAAAGCCCAAAATATTAAATTATTTTTTAAACATTTTCTAAACTGGCCTTGCCATATTCAATGAACAATACACATATCCCCCTGGATCCATAGAATTGTGCCTTCTAGTTTATATTGAGAAAGTCTCCACGTTAATGGGTAATGCCGGTGTTGAAGCTGCACTGCACTGGACCTGCTATATTATTACATCAAAACCCTTCATGGCTTTGAAAACCTCTTAAATCTGATCTTAACATTCAGTGCTCCAAGGGGAACAATCCAGTCTTTAGTCTAATCACGTAACTAAAATCTTTGTTACCATTCCGCTCAATCTACTCTGCCCCCTCTCCAAGGCCTTGGTATGTGCTTTATATTGCAGTGTTTAGGATTAATGAAGTTCTTTTTATTTCTAAAAACTTTATCTCACTTTGCTGAGCACAGAACTCATACATGTCAAGCATTTGAAGCAATATTCCATATCTGCTATTCAACATTTTATCTGCTGGGATTGGAGCGTTGCCTAGCAGAACAGTTAAATGGCAGAACCGCAGTCCATCAGAGCCAGTCAGCCGAGCTGGAAGAAGAGTCAGAACGCCATTAATTCAGAGCAGATTGGCTGGAATTAAGCAAGGATCCCAACAGAAGTAATCAGACATTATACACAAAGATGAGTCAATAATCTTCAAAAATAAGCTGTCACGTCACAGCTACAGATGTTTTATTTGGAGTGTATTTTGAAATAATTTCCTCAAAATATAAGCACAAAGAATATTCCCATACTACTAGGCTTGTTACTGAGCAGTAGCAGATGGAGAGCAGTATGCAGGTTTATAAATTAGATGCAGGCTCTCAGGTTGACAAGACTTTAAAAGAAAGCCTATGTTCTGTCTCAAGAGGTATAAAGCAGCAATGAGGTATAAAACCTCATGAAGGCTTCACTTAGAGTGCTGTGTATAATACTGGCCTCCATACAAATGGAAGGGAGACTTCAATGTCGATTCATTTGTATTCTGTTTGAAATAAGGACACATATATAGGAAGAAAAGTCTTTCAATGAACAAATTATGGAGAATAATTCATTATTATTATTACAATTACAAGCTTCCAAAATTAGCTTTCAATAACATTAATTTTTTGAATATTTCAAGATATTCAGAGTTCTTGTGAAATGTTGACCTAGATTTTCCCAAGAAATGCCAACAATTCCATGTAGAACTGCTAGCATTTCCCTGGGTAAATGTCAGGAAGCTCGAGACTCCCGGGCAAGCACGTGCGAAAATGAAATCCTAAACTTCATAGGAACTTCCCAACTTAGCACAAATGTTGGACTCCATACTAAGCCCAGCTATCAAAATTTAGACCTGCTGTGAGTTCAGAAACTTCATTCATTTCAATGGAGAGAGATAACTTATAATTTTTCCTGTTAATTGCATTTACTTAGAAGTATTCAATTCTATTAAGCCCGCTAGTGCTTCTACAAGATTTTTAAATGATATTTTAATGATGCAATTAATTTTAATAGCTTGAATGTTTTTGAATGTTCCTGTTTATCAGAGACACTTATAAGTTTTAACTTAATTGACAGCCAGCCAAGCCTGTCATTGTTGCTTGGCTAACTGGTATAGAACTCAGCATTCTTGTGGGCGGGGTTAGTTGAGGCGCCACCAGCTAATGCAATTTACGTCAGGCAGGCCCCACACTACACAGGGTCTCACAGGGTCTCACAGACCAGGACAGATCTGGCTTTGTTGAGGAATTTGCCTCTCTGGGTAAATAGGTTGGCGATCAGCTTGTCCAAACAGAGAATGCTGGATATACTCAGCAGGTCAAGCAGCATCTGTGGAGAGAGAACCAGAGTTAAGGTTTCAGCTCGATGACCTTTCATTACCATGGTGACCAGTAAGTGCCAATGGCCAACCACTGCCAGGAACTTCTAAGCTATTGCTTTCATGAAGTGAGTGCAGCCAACAGTTTGACTTCCATTGCCTGTCACTGAACTGATGGAGTTGCCAGTGTTTGGAATTAAAGTCATGAATGATATTGGTGAAAACCAATTTTATTTATTCTTAAAATTGTAATTCAGGTTTCTGCTGCAAATGATTTTAAAGCTGTGGTGTTTAATTCAGCCATGGGACTGCCTGATTAAATTCTGGAAAACTGTCTTCTCTTTCTTTTCTTTACAGGAAGTCCCCGGGTTACGAACACCCGGCTTACGAACGCCTGTACTTACGAACCAACCTCCATAAAGCCTATTATTTTAAAAAATCGAGTTACACACAATGGCTCGTACTAACGAATGGGCGGACTACTTTGCTCAACGCTCAAAACACTGTGCGTTTTAAGCGGTTTGTCGGCCCAAGGGAGAACAACGCCACCCCGTAATCATGGCTTCAAAGCATAAATCGGATGCAAGTGATGGTGATGCATCGAAGAAAAGCAAAATGATCATGATTGAAACGAAAGTGGAAATAATAAAGCATTCAGAGAGAGGTGAAACGCCAACAAACATTGGAAAAGCGTTAGGCTACAGTCGGTCAACAATCGGGACAATTATAAAGGACAAGGGGAGAGTAATGAAGTATGTAAAAGGCTCTGTCCCAATGAAAGCAACAATTATCACTAAGCGGCACAGTGGTTTAATTATCGAAATGGAAAGACTATTGGTAATTTGGTTAGAGGATCAAAATCAGCGTAATATTCCTATTAGCCTTGGCTTAGTGCAAGAAAAGGCTCGAAGCCTTTTCAGTGATTTAAAGGCTGCACGTGCAGCAAGTGAAGGTGCTTGTGATGAAGAATTTGCCTGAGCAAATATTTAATGTAGACAAGACTGGCTTTTTTTGGAAAAAAAATGCCTGAAAGGACATACATTTCAAAAGAGGAAAAAACTGTTCCAGGGCATAAGGCATCCAAGGATAGGCTAACGTTATTGCTTGGTGGTAACGCATCCGGGGATTTCAAGCTTCAGCCTATGCTTGTGTATCGCTCCCTAAATCCGAGAGCATTTAGCCGATCATCAAGGCATCTCTTCCCGTTATTTGGAAGGCAAACACAAAGGCTTGGTTAACAAAAGCTCTCTTCGAAGATTGGTTCCTGAACTTTTTTGTTCCTGCTGCTGAATGTTATTGCTTGGCCAAGAAGATCCTGGTGCTTGACAATGCCCCCAGACATCCAAGCACTTTAGATGACCTTCACCCCAATGTAAAGGACGTCTTTTTACCATCCAACACCACATCACTATTTCAGCCAATGGATCAGGGAATCATAGCCTCCTTTAACGCTTACTATTTACGCCGGACCTTCTCACAAGCAGTCAGGGCTACCCAAGATGATGCAATGACCTTAAAGGAGTTCTGGAGGAATTACAACATCTACGATGGCATCAAAAACATTGCAGATTCTTGGGAAGAAGTGAAGAAAACCAACATGAAAGGAGTCTGGAAAAAAATTGCGCCCCCAATTCGCAGATGGTTTGAAAGAGTTTACAGCTGAGGGCATTGCTGAAGCCAGGCAAGCTGTGGTTGATATTGGTAATAATCAACTTCAGTTAGACATCAATGAAGATGATGTCTTAGACTTGCTTGAATCCCATGCCGAAGAACTGACCAATGAGGACCTTATGGAGCTGGAGCAGCAGATGATAGCATTTGAGGAAGGAGGCTGGGACCTAGAAACCCCAGAACTCAAGAAGTTTTTGACAAAGGAGTTAGCTGAAGCCTTTCGTCTCATTGAAGCAGGGATGACAAAGTTAGAGGAGCAAGATCCTAAGGCAAAGAGGTTCAACAAAGTTTACTGGATAGTTACCGACGGCCTCAGCTGCTACAAGGCCATTTATAATGAGAAAAAGAAAAGCTCTGTTCAAGCCACCCTTGATGCTTACTTTAAGAAATTGACTTCAGAAGTTAACCTTCACTCTGCAGCAGCAGAATCAGGCCCTGACTCTCCAGTAGCAGTATCAATCCCTGACTCTCCAGCACCAGGTCCATCCTCTCCAACACCAGGCCCATCATCCAATTAATAAAGTCATTTTAATTGTTAATTAAGGCTCCTTCTGGTATGCAAGACATCATTGGGACGAGAGTAAGTGTTAACCTTTAATCATTATCTTTTCTTTTCTATCTAAACAGTTTAAGAAATGTTCCTTTAATGCTTTTTATACCAATATGCACACACATTCTATCTCTCAATTATAAATACTGCACTGTAGTTTCATTTATTATTATTATTACTGCATTATTACATTTATGATGTTTTAGGTAAAATATATACTATATGCTAAGACAAACATTTGACTAATTGACAATAGATGTGAACTGTACGTAACTGTTCCAACTCACACACAAATTCGACTTACGAACAGACTCAAAAACGGAACTCGTTCATAATCCGGGGACTTCCTGTATTTGTATTTGGGTATCTAACATCTAATTGTATGTTTTATCAACTTTCCTGCCACTTCCAGAGAAGGATAGATCCATGCTCTTTTGCCCTAATTGTCATTCTTTTTCCATATGTTTCCTGCATGTAATACCAACCTCGGGCAATCACATTGTGCCACTTGAGAGAACGTTATTTAGCTACAGCATTCGATGACTACTTTCAGGGATACTGTCAAATAAAGCTGACCTAATTTCAGTCTTCCCAATAGTGACAATGAAATTGAGTGGCGAAATATGCAATGAAAGATTTGCACTTGGAACACCACTTAGTAATGTTGCTGTTGAGACCTACTTAGTTAAATTGCAATATGCAATCTGCAACATCCCTTTATATGTGATATAATAATTTGTTTTTGCATTTGCCTAATAAGAGGTGGACCCTTTGCTTGGATATGGGACTCGCTAATACACAAGCAATGAGAAATTAAATTGAGCCGTGGATTAAGTAATATAAATATTCAATATTACCAACAACCATTTCTGGTGTGGAATGATAGTACTAAAAATGGATAAATATACTTGCCAAGTGTGTAACGGTAATAGTGAATGACAAGGTGTGTAATCACTTAGATTTTGACACAGTGGGATCTGTTTTAATGACCAAGTTTGCTTGAAGCTGAAAGAGTCTCCAGAGCGGTAAGATCCACAATAAATGAGCACTTCATTAATTACTGCCTTATTAATGCCTTACAATGGCTCACCTTTGTAGATACAAGCCTATTCATTGTTACTGTAAAAGGGCTTAATTTACCCATTCTTTATTCCTTATCATTGCATTTTCTCCATCCAGTGTGCATGTCATAGCTAGTTCATCTGTCTAGATATAAATCAACAAAATCAAAGTGAACAGGTGGAGGACTGAACAAATGCTAAGAATCAGTGTACAGCGTACAGTGTTCTCCGGTACTGTGAACAATCACAACCCCAGAGGAATAATTTATTGAATGTTAATGCCAACTGTGTACATAATACATCATCCAGAAATAGGACTGCCTATAAAAAGGATAAATTCAGCAATTTGCTCCGTACTTTTTGTTCAAATTGCAATGGTGTTACCTTTCTGGGCCCCTATAGAAAATCTCTGATGAGCATTTTAAATTCACCGCTCTGTTTATTTACAACAGTTCAGTTCATAATAGGAATAACAGTAAAGTATTTGGCATGCTTCTATATATTACGTTTCTTTGATTTGGTACGTTTTTATTTTGTGCTGGCTTTTATTGCTGCATGGTGGTCAGAAAGCCTCGATGATGGTCAATAAAATAGGTTATGGTTACATGAGGAATTTTGAGTTGTGTTCATTGGCAACACATTTGGAACGGTTGGTTGTAGACAACCTATCAGGAAGGAACAAACAACAGGGCCTCCTGCCTTCCCCTCCTCCTGCTCTGCAGTTGCTCACTGTTTAGCTGACGGTAAGAGTAGAGCCCTTGTGATTGCAAAGCTGGGCAGCACACAGCAGAATATCGTGAACCTCAAGACCTGCTCTGGTGAGTTCTACAGGACTCTGTTCAGTCCAGGCAGTGTAACCATAGAGAGAAGCAGTAGCCTGCTCTATAACATGCCAAGTGGCAGGTAGATTTTCACAGAGTCATAAAGTCATAGAGTCAGACAGATCCACCACCTCCAAGTCAACGAGTGGGCACCCATCCATTTACTGATCCCGTCTTCCAGCACTTGGCCAATAGCCTTCAATGTCTAAGTGATTCAAATGCTCAAATAAAACACTTCTTAAATGTTTTCAGTAACACTGCTTCCACCATTCTCTCAGACTCTCACTGAAGTGTGCTTCTGAGACCTAAACTACCTACAGCAGGCATCTCGAGGCATTGGGAAAATACCACCAATACCGTCTCCCCAAATTCAATGGAAGGATAAACAAACCAACACCAGTGTCCTATCCCAGGCTCACGTTCCTGGCAATGAAGCCCTCGTTGTATTCTTTAGGCTACGTTGGGCAGACCTCATTGTTTGCATGCTGAACACTGGAGTCCCGAAACAGACTCCTTGTTTCAAACCATGCTAGGGGTGAGAATACCAGTCAGATAGAGAAGGAAAGGTTCAAGGATGTGCTCAATGACTCTTTGAAAAATTGCAGCATCTCAACTGACTTCTGAGAATCTCTAACCCACAGCTGCCCAAGCAGAAAAGCTGCAGTGGGTAAGGTACTGAGCACAAATAAGCCTGCGTAAGCAACACAGAAAGCACACCATCCACCCACTTTCTCCATCAGTCACATCGTGCCCGTCAGTGGGAGAGTCTGAGCTTCCCACTTTGGCCTCATTAGCTACCTCAGAACCCACAAAATTCATGGAATAAATCATACTTGATCCTGAGGGACTGCCTAAGAAGAAGCAGAGCTGCCCAAATGTGCATGGATTATATATCAGGAGTCTTGTAATGAACAAATAACCTTCGTTATCCAATGGCCATCCTTTGGTTTAAGATGGAGGATTAACTACTGTATGTTAGGCAGAAATCAATGCATCACAACTGGTGCCTATATTCAGTGCACTGACCAGCATGGTGCACTACCCGCTGGATATTCAGGAAATAGAATCCCTTCCCATTATGGGACAACTTCAAGTTTGATATGCAGCATCCTCAACGTGACATATGCACTGTCAATGGCACCCCACACCACTGGAAGACCCAGAATGCTGCATGCTTGCCTTGTCTGCAGATCTATGTAGATGACAAGGAGATGCAATAGCGTTAAAAATGGAGAACCTCTGATCGATAGTTCACAGTGAATAGGAATATGTCGTGGATATCTCCTGCTCCAACGTGGAAGGAGCACAACTTGTAGAGTCTCAAGCAACCATGACCTTAACAGCCACTAGAAAGGTGGTCCTTGATATGTCACTTATATGTGGAACATAGGCCATATTTCAATACCTCCTCACTGAATCATCATTGCTCTCAGAGAACCCCCTCTGTGTTTGATTTCCCAGTGATTCCCCTTCTTCCCCGCCTTTCCTCATTTTCTACTGCCTCTTATACCACATGCCCTCTTCTCACTCCCGCTGTCATGCATTCACTACAAGGAGAATGCCCACTTGGATATCTGTATCTAGAAGTAACTTGGTTTTGCAAAAGTCAACACAACGTCATCCAGCTTCTGGCACACCAAACTCGGCAGACTCTGCAAACTTCTTTAAAGTCTAGAGGTACCAAATTATACTGCAGACAACAATCTTTAGAAATAGGTTAACAACTAATCGACAAGGATGATTATTTCAAACAGGGCAGGTTGGAGGAGAGTGGTGGGAAAGTCTTTCTACTGATAAATGTTTCATCCTTTGCATTACACTAACCACAAAGCCGACATCCAGTTTGGAAAATGAAAATCAAAAGAAAAGAACTGTAGATGCTGGAAATCTGAAACAAAAATAGAAACTGCTGGAAAATCTCAGCAGGTCAGGCAGCATCTGTGGAAAGAGAAATAATCAATGCTCTGATAAAGGGCTGCAGACCCGAAATGTTGACTTTCTCTTTCCACAGATGCTGCCTGGCCTGCTGAATTTTTCCAGCATTTTTGGCTTCAGAAACAGAAGGGACTGCAGATGCTGGAAAAATCTGGGGCAAAATAACAAGCTGGTGGAGGAACTCAGTGGGTCAAGCAGCATCTATAGAGAGAAATAGACAGTTGACGTTTCAGGTTGAGACACTTCATCTGGACTGAAAGAGTAGAGGGGAGATAGTATAAAATGGTGAGGGGGGAGTGGTGGGTTCAAGAGCTGGCAAGCAATAGGTGGGTCCAGATGAGGAGTAGCGGATTGGCAGATGGAGTCAGGTGGGAGAGGGAAGGATGGAGTTAGTGATAGAGGCTAAGAGGTGATAGGTGGAGGCAACAAAGGGCTACAGATTTTGTCTTGGATCCAGTTTGGTGACGTGGGTGTCAAATCAACTTTGCGTGCTGATTGATGGCACTTTTTGTTTATTCTGTATACATCTGGCAGATGACAGCAACCTGTATGTTATCTCCCTTCCCAACGTGATGGGTGGGTCAACTCATGCTCTAGATCTGTTCCCAAAATTGAGAAAAAAGCAGAGCCCACAGCACCCTAACAACAGGCACTGCATAACTGAAACACGCAGCTGAGCAGTTGTTCAGTTTCTATTTCTATGTCGGAGCAAAAATTCAAATGGAGTCTGAAGTTTCCAAACCCTCACAACTGAATTCCCATTTGGCATGAACATTGAATTCTCCCACTTTAAGTAATCCCCGCCCCCCCCTTCCCCTCAACACCACCCCACCCCCACCATGCTTCTTCTCTTCTTCCCTTTCCTAGCCTGTCTCTCTTTTTTTTACCCCCCCCCCCCTTTTGTTCCTTTCTCTCCTCACCTTTGAACCATTCCCTGCTGGATCTGCTCTCCCCTCCTCCCCCACACCTGCCTATCACAGTCTCTTACCTGCATCTACCTATCACCACCTTGTGCCCACCCCACCTCCCCTCTTTTGTCCACCTACCTCTGCTCTGCTTTTTTCTCCTATATATTGGGCTTTCCCCTTTTCCTATCTTCAGTCTTGAAGAAGGGTCCTGAACCGAAACGTTGACTGCCTGCTTTTCTCCACGGATGCTGCCTGGCCTGCTGAGTTCCTCCAGCATCATCGTGGTTTTCAACTAGATTCTAGCATCTGCAGTCCTTTGTTTCTCTTGAATTCCCATTGGATTGTGAGGAGCATGTGGGAATAAGTGGAGCACCGGGTATATGGAAACCTTTACCTTAATTCTTGGCCCCTGCCTGTCCAAGGATGAGGCTAGTCCATTTTTGCAGGTTTGCAGCTGAATTTTGTGTGGTGTGTCTTAGAATTCTCCAACAATGGGATACATCTTTTATCAGAGGTTGAGAGGCAACCCTTGTTGGTAAACTGCGCTCAGAGGATCGACTCTGGCTCCTCAGTTTGGTGTTGTGCCAAACCTCAGTGTGGTACCATTGAAGATCAAGATTGATTACAACTTCACTGAGAAATAAAAGCAGAATTTTATTGGAAGGAGATTACATTTCAGAGTCTGTCTCATGCTTTATCTCTCAAGGTGAGCCCTAGTGATCAGTGACATCTCTATTCAGGTTAAAAATTATTTCTTCCTTGTTTAACCAAGTAGTGAACACAGTCTGCAACAAAAAAATACCAAAAGTTGGTGCTTCTATCAAACAACCTTGTACAAATTGCAATGTCATGGACACTTTCCAAATTATATGACTTCCTGATGGAAGCCTTAAAACCTTGCAATTCTTCCAAGAAGAGAACATTTTGAAAAGATTCCAAGTATCCCATGAAACAATTCGCTACACTACCATGTAGCGGTTAGCATAACGCTATTACAGCGCCAGCGACCCCGGGTTCAATTCCCACCAGTGTCTGTAAGGAGTTTGTACATTCTCCCCATGTCCGTGTGGGTTTCCTCCGGGTGCTCCGGTTTCCTCCCACATTCCAAAGACGTACAGGTTAGGAGCTTTGGGCATGCTATGTTGGCGCTGGAAGCATGGCGACAATTATGGGCTGCCCCCCGCGTGTTCTCAGTAACACAAAAAGATGCATTTCACTGTGTGTTTCGATGTACATGTGACGAATAAATAAATATCTTACCTCATCTTATGACTTTTTCCATGAGGTTTGGCTATGACTATCAGTCCCAATAGAACTTATCTACAAGGCTGCAAAATCTAGGCTAAATATACTTTACATCTCGCTAATTTTAAGCAACATCTGATACTTTAAAAGGATGAAAGAAACAATAGGGTAGATGACATGCATTTCTAGGTGGGAGAAGGTACCCTTTCTTCTTCTCCTTCTTAGGTAGTAACTCGGGATTGAGGATGAATTACTTCTACTCCAGTTCTGTGGGTTCTGGAGTGGCTGATGAGGTTAATGTGTGACTTGCAGACTCTGCCACAGGTGAGGCAGAAGGTGCGTATTAGAATGAGTGAATGGGTAGTTTGTAGGATGGTATGCTCCTTTCTCTGTTCACTCTGGATTTCTGTGCACTCCCAAACATGGATTCAAGGTTCTCAAGGCCATTCCAAATATTACTTTCCCACTTTAAACAGTAATGGGCCATGGATTCTCAAGTAGCTTTTGTAAGAAGCTTTAAGAACATACTGAAATCTTTACCCCTGTTCAGTTGATAATCTTTGGGAATAAAGTGTCTGTTTCAGGAGTCTGGTGTCAGCATCAGAATGACATAGCATCCCCAACAGAGCTAAATGAGTGTAAGTAGTGACTTGATGCTTTTTGTTTAGTATCCAACAATTTCATCATTTCAAACCATTTCTGCAGATGTACGGTAGAGAGCATTCTGACTGGTTGCATCACCACCGGGTACGGAGGCTCCAATGTGCAAGATCAAAAGAGGCTGCAGAGGGTTGTAGACTCAGCCAACTCCATCACGGGCATAACCCTCCCCACCATCGAGGACATCTTCAGGAGGTGGTGCCTCAAGAAGGCGGCATCCATCATTAAGGACCCTCACCACCCAGGACATGCCGTCTTCACGTTACTACCATCAGCGAGGAGGTACAGGAGCCTGAAGACCCACACTCAATGTTTCAGGAACAGCTTCTTCCCCTCCACCATCAGATTTCTGAACAGTCCATGAACATTACCTTATTATTCCACTTTCTATCTATTTATTTATTTATTATTTTTGTCGTTTATAGTAATTTTTATGTCTTTATGTCTTGCACTGTACTGCTGCCGCAGAACAACAAATTAAATGACATATGTCAGTGATAATAAACCTGATTCTGATTCTGATGACAGGACTCGCTAATGTTTCCAAAGGCTTGGGAGGAGGTTCACAAGGGATGTTCAGATCTGGAGAGGAGGGGCTCAGTTCTCCCTGGCCGCTCAGGAACAATTTACTATGGATAGAATAACTGGCTCAATAAGAGAAATTTCACATCCAGCTTGGGCAACATGTACACATCGAAAACAATGTCTTGGACTACGGCAGCCTCCATGATGTTTCGGATAACAAACTTCTTAATGACCCCGTCTCTGGGAACACACTGGGCAGAGTTCATGCACCTGATGGCCCCAACCTTCATTGGCATGTCTGTTATTCCTTTGTTTCTTGGCTTGGGAGAGGACACTGATGTTGGTCCTCTTATCCTACTGGTGGATTTAGAGGATTTTGCAGACTTATGTCTAAGGTCAGAGCAGGTAGATTCACAGGACAAGCAAGTGAACAGTAAGCTGACTATGAAACAGAAATCAGTAAGAAAGAGTTAAAAGTAGTTAAAAATAAAAACAGAAAATGTTGGAAATACTCAGCAGGTCAGGCATTTACTGTTTTTTATTCAAGTATTTCAATACTTGATGTTACTCCAGTTACTGATCCAAATCATTAATTAGTCATAGGCTGCTTCAAGAATCTTTGTCTACTTTGGCTCATGAGACTTTGTTCTCATTGATCTTTAGTCAGACAAATCGTTTGAAGTGTGAAGTAAATTCTTTGCACCTTCACACTGCAGTGAGGAAACAGTGGCAGTGTGATCTCTGGATCATCTTTTTTGGAGAAAACAAACCCTATGTTCAAATACAAGCCAATTAACATTTTTAGCAAGTGAAATATCTGTATTGTCAGCATTGCTATAATACCATTTATATATGTTGGGGCAGAGAGTACCAAGTGTTCCACATGGGATCTATGACCTTGAGCTGCTGCCTCTCTACTTACCTGTGGTGTACTGATGCTCCCCGTTAAGTCTCTTGATTGTGCTGCCTTCTGCTGCAGCCTTCAGTTCAACAGTGAAGGATGTCGCCCCAGTGAGTGGGAATTGCACAGAGGGGGTGCCCCACAAGTTGATTATGGATTACTGAGGCCAATGTCAATATCATAGCAAGCTATATGGCTTGGTAGTATGATGGATGTTATTATGTAACTGCAAGTATACCCTTAGAAATTAACTATACCATGTGGTATGACCCTGATGCATTGTTGTACCCTGATACCATTGCTGTTTAACTGGGAGTTAGTACCTCCATCTAATCTCCTATGCATGCAGCAACACAAAGAACCCCACAGATACTACATCTGCATTTTAGAATGGACTCAGACAGCTGGAAAACTGTAAGTGGAACTCACTAATCAAGAAAGGAGAGAGACAGAAAACAGAACACTATGGGCTAGTTAGCTTAATACTGTTATTGGGTAGATTCAGGGATCCATTACTAAGGGGGTAACAGTAGGACACTTAGACAATCCTCACGCAATCAATAAAGTTAATGTGGTTTTATGAAGAGAACATGGTGTTTGTAAAATTTGCTGGAATTTGTTTGAGACTGCAGCAAATAGGTTGGAGATAAGAAACCAAAAGTTGAAGGTCTTTCAGATTTCCAGAAGGCATTTGATAAGTGCCACATTGAAGGATAATGCACAACTTAGGAGAACACCAGGTCAGGATAATATATTGGCATGGATGGGGGATTAGCCTTCATTGCAAAGGATATGGGGCGTAAAAGTATAAAGTTTTGATGCAACATTACAGCGTGTTGGTGAGATTCACCCTGGAGTATTACTTAAAGTTTTGAGTCATAGAGTAATAGAATCATAAATTTTTGCAGCATAGAAACAGGACCTTCAGCCCAACTCATCCATGCTGACCAAGGTGCTTTCCTGAACTAGTCCCATCTGCCTGCGTTTGGCCCATATCCTTCTAAACCATTCCTATCCATAAACCTATCCAAATGTCTTTTAAACATTGCATCTCTACCCAGCTCTACCACTTCCTCTGGCAGCTTGTTCAATATACCCACCAGTCTCTGTGTGAAAAAATCACCCTTCAGATTCCTTTTAAATCTTTCCTTTCTCACCTTGAACCTATAAGTCTAGTTTTGGACTCCTTTAGACTGGGAAAAAGACAGTGACGATCCATTTTATCTGCGCCCCATGTGAGGTCATCACCCTCTGTATGGTGTCCCTTGGTCTTCTTCACTCGAGGGAAAACAGTCCCAGCCTATCCAGTCTCTCCTTATAACTCAGGCCCTCCAACCCTGGCAAAGTCCTTGTGAATCTTTTCTGCACCCTCTCCAGTTTAATCACTTCCGACCAAAACTGCACACACTATTCCAGGTGCGGTCTCACCCACGTCTTGTACAGCTGTAACATGACATCCCAACTCCTGCACTCAGCTCCCTGACCAATGTGCCATACGACTTCTTCACCACCTTGGTTGCCACTTACAGAGAACTGTGTACTTGTACCCCGGGGTCTCTCTGTTCTACAACTCTTTATTCATTCACGATATCCTGCCCAGTTGATCTAAATCTAGATAAATCTAGATAAGTAACCTCAGACAACCTTCTTCACTATCCACCACACCACCAATTTTGGTGTCATCTGTAAACTTACCAACCATGCCACAACAGGAGACCCAGCACCGACCCCTGTGGCATACGTTTGGTCACCAGCCTCCAATCTGAAAAACAACCCTCCACTCCCACCCTCAGTCTCCATCCACCAAGCCAATTTTGCATCCAGTTGGCCGCCGCACCCTGGATCTTATGTGATCTCACCTTCTCACTTTCTGGACCAGCCCTCCACATGAGACCTTGTCAAAAGCCTTGCTAAGGTCCATGTAGATGTTAACCACCCTGCCCTCATCAATCATCTTGGCACCTCTTCAAAAATCTCAATCAAATTCTATGAGATATGATTTCCCACACACAAAGCTGTGCTGACTATCCCTAATTAGTACTTTCCTTTCCAATGCAGTTATTTCCTGTCTCTCAGAGTCCCCTCCAGTAACTTTCCCACCACTGATGTTGGGCTCACTGGCCTGTAGTTCCTTGGCTTGTCCTTGCAGCCTTTCTTAAATAAAAGTGCAACATTAACCACCCTCCAGTCTTCCAATAGCTCACCTGTGGCTAAGGTACAACAATCTCTGCCAGAACTCTGCTAAGAAGTCCGAGGATACACTTAGTCCAGGATTTATCCATCTTTAAGATCACCGACAGCTCCTCTTTCGAAATGTCAAAACGTTTCAGGATATCACTTCTCTCTTCTCTGAATTCCATAGCTTCTGTGACCTTCTCCACAGTGAATACAGATGAGAAATATCCATTTAAGACCTCTCCCATCTCCTGTGGCTCCATACAAACAACCACACTGATCCTTAAGGAGACCGATTCTCTCCCCAGTTACCCTTTTGCTCTTAACATACTTATAGAATCTCTTAGGAGTCTCTTTCACCTTATCTGACAAAGACACTTTGTGTCCCATTATTGCCCTCCTGATTGCCCTACGTTGCTCAAGGGATTCGGTTGATCCTTCCTGCCTATACCTAACATATGCCACCTTCCTTTTTCTAACCAGACCCTCAATATCCTTCTTCAGTTGGAGTCCCCGAATACTGCCAGCCTTGCTCTTCACTCTAACAGAGACACATTGGCCCTGAACTTCCCCTGTCTCACTTTTAAAAGCCTCCCACTTGCCAGATGTCCCTTTACCTGCCAACAGCCTCTCCCAATCTATAATTGCAAGTTCCTGTCTCATGCCATCAAAATTTGACTTGTCTCAATTTAGGAATTTAACTTGTGAGCCAGTCCTATTTTTTCCACAACTATTTTAAAACTAATAGAATCATGGTCATATTTGTTTTCCACGCTGAAGAAAGGATGTCCTTGCATTGGAGGCAGTGTGAAGAAGATTCACTGGATTGACTCCTGGAATGAGGGGTTGACGTATGAAGAAAGGTTGAGCAGGTTGGACCCATATTAAGGGGTAGAAGAATAAGGGGTTATAATGAAACAGATAAGATTCTGTGAAGGGTTGATAGAGTGAATATTGAGAGAATGTTTCCCTTAATTGACATATCTGGAACCGGAGCCATAATTTCAGAACAAGGGATTGCCCATTTAAGATGGAGGTGAGGAGGAAGTTATTCTCAGAAAGTTATAAATCTTTGGAATTCTCAATCCCAGATGGAGTCATTGAACATATTCAAGGTGTAAACTGACAGGCATTTGAACTTCAAAGGAGCCAAGGGGTATAGGAAGAGCAGGGAAAAGTGGAATTAAGCCCAAGATAGATCAGTCATGATCTTACTGAATGGTGGAGCAGGTTGGAAGGACCAACTGGCCTAGTCCTGCTCCTGTTTCTTACGTTCCCATGGTTTCAGAGGTGAAAGTAAGCGGGTATGGGATGGTACAGTGTAGCAGTAAGAAAGTGGCCAACACTTTGTCTGTGATATGACCATACTATAAAGAAATTTAACTTTCCTTCACCCCTGGCTGCACGACATGTAATAATCCTGCAAGTCTTATGAGTGTCATATGAATTGAATTTTACTGAGCACAGGCTGGGGAGATGAAGGTAAGAGACGGAGATGCTGAGGTGCATCAGCAGGCATTGATCTTGAAGGAAAGTGATGGCACTTGACTCTCACTGGGTTATATGGTCATGTTTAATTACTATGATTTCACACACTTTGGCTCTTTGCTGTGATGTTGATTAAAAATGGCCTTCAAATCGTATAATGGAGGCTTCTAAAGATAGAATAAACCAAGAGTGCTCACACAATGGTAATGTCTGTTTAACTTGGTTACTAACGTGTACTGCCTCCCACCTTTTGTTGCTAAAACATCCTTCCACAGCAGCAGAACCTCAAAGAACTTTCTGCTGGGATAAAGGAGCTCCTCTGACATTGTAACTGTGGAGAGCAAATGTGGAACTCTCTCTCTCTTACAACCCAAACAAAACACATGACAATATCAAAGTGCCTTAAGGATTCATCATAAATGGTAGGCATTTGTGTTTCTATTAATAAACTGTGGTTTAACCTCTTCTGTAGGTTAAAGGAGGTAGGTTAGTTTTGGAAAATGGGAGAGCTGTAAAGATGAAATAAGAACATTGTGGAGAATGCTGGATTTTATGGCTGTATCACAACTCACAGATATCTTTTCTCTGACATTGTGAATCGTTACACTATCATTATTATGAAGGATCCTGCCAATTGAGAATGACTGAGCCAATCTCCTGGTGTCCTGCCACACTGGGGTGTGTGCAGCAGCTGTTCTGCTCACACTCAGGAACTTATTGCTTTTAATCAGGAAATTCCTGACTGTAGAACAAACAATATCTAACGATGCATGGCCAACAGCTGAGGGAATAAACTACCACTGTTACAGCCATTGGCATCATAAACTGGTCCCTTATTTTCTTTAAAAACAAATTTACCAAATATATTTTGCTGTATTTTGGTTTAACAAGAAAGACAAATAGGCTGATCTGAGTTTGAACAAGTAGGGTGTTGTTCAGCTGTGGATACCTCCCCTGCTGTCAGTCTGCCCTCTCCAAAGTGGAGTCCAGATTTAGACAAGCTTTAACTAAAGCCCAGTGTTCATCATGAACATTGGGTTTTGTACAGAGAGCCACTTACATAAAAATTCATGGCTTAGCAGCTGCTGAAATGTAGCTTCAAACCCAGCCCATCAAACTCACCTGGAATGTGGATATGGAAGAAGATAGCATTCAGTTCACTTTACCTCATCCATCCTAGAAATAATATCCATCCCTCCCCTTTAACTTATTCCAGGATTTTTGTCTCCTCTGGCTGGATTTATATAGATAGAGTCATATGGCACAGAATCATGCCCTTCAGCCTACAGTCCACACCAACCAAAAAGCACCAATTTATACTAATCCTACACTAATCCCATTTTATTCTCTTCACATTTCCATCAACTACCCCCAAAATCCTACCACTCTGCTGCCCACTATAGGCAATTTATAGTAGCCATTTAAGCTCCTAGCCCACGTTTTTGGGATATAGACTTTTGCATACGAACAGTATGCAAGACACGTTTTTCACTGTACCTCAGTACAAGTGACAATAATAAACCAATACCAATACCAATACAGTACCGAAGCAGACCATTTAAGCCAACAGGACAATGCTGGTGGTTATAACACACATGAGCCTTGACCTACCTTACGATATCTCACCCATCAAAATAATTCTCTATTCCTTTCTCTCTGTTGCATGCATCTATCTTTCCCTTAAATTCAATGTTGAATTTTGCCTCAAATGTGCCAAGTGATGACACATTATACATTCTCCTCATTTTAAAGGTGAGGACATTTCTCCTGAAAATCAAAAATACCACAGATGCTGGAAAACTGAAATAAAAACTGAAAATGTTGGAACAGTCAGCAGTTCAAGCAGAACCTCTTGAATTGCCGGTTGAGGTTACTGTTGACTATCTTATGTTTATTGTGCCCTGGTTTTGGGCTTTGGTAGTGGGCTTCGTTAGTGGCAGTCATGGTAGCATAGGGGTTAGCATAACGCTATAACAGCACCAGCAACCCAGGTTCAATGCCAGCTGCTGTCTGTAAGGAGTTTGTACGTTCTCTTCGTGACTGCATGGGTTTCCTCCAGATGCTCCAGTTTCCTCCCACATTCCAAAGACGTACAGGTTAGGAAGTTGTGGGCATGCTATGTTGGTGCCGGAAGTGTAGTGACACTTGAGGGCTGCCCCCAGAACACTCTATGCAAAGATGCATTTCACTGTGTGCTTCAATGTACATGTGACTGATAAAGATATCTTATCTTATCTTGTCTTATCTTCCTCACAGGTGAAGAAGAACTTGGTCAGCAAAGTTAGGGCAAGAGGATTAGGAGTCAAGGTATTGACGTGGACTGAGGGAACAACAGAAAATCCTACAAATGCTCAGTGGATCAGGCTACATCTGTGGGAAGAGAAACAGAGTTCATCTTTCAGGTTGGAGACCCTTCGTCAGAGCTCATAAGGCAACAAAAGAAGCTCGTTAAACTGCAGGGAGGGTGGTGGAGGGGGAATGTCCCCAATAGGGTAAAATGGGGGGTGGGGGTGAGCATGGGGGTAAAGAAGGTTATCTGCTCTGTAGCCTCTGTTACTGTTACAATGAGGCCCAACTCAAGCTTGAGGAACAGCACCTTATATTCAGTCCGGGCATGTTGCGGCCATCTAGACCCAGTACTGAATCTTACAACCTCAGGTAACTTGATTTCTCTGTCTGTATCATCATTCTTCTGTGATATTGGTTCATCTTATTTGCTTTTTTTCCCTCTAGGAATGGAGGACACACCCAGCCTGACTTACCAGGCATGCCTTCCTGCTCTACGTTTTGCAACTCCTACATTCCTTTGTCCATGTTCTTTTGTCTATGCTGTTCCTATATAACTGCTCCTATTCACACATTCTCCTTTGTTAGTGCTATTTGTGGCTTTGTTAACTGGCATTGCCACTTTCATTGTTTTCTGTACAGATCATTGTTTATTGCAACACAAACAGAGGATATTCAGTCCATCAAAACCATGTCTTCTCCCAATAGAGCAATCCCTCAATTCCCATTCCCCCTGCTATTATTTCCAAATAGATCTGTACCTGTAGCCTTAGATCTTTTTGTATTTCTCCTTAGTTTTGAAAGAACTAAGTGGTCTCTTACAAAATACATCCATTATGTTAAAAATCATTCTGATTTACACTCTCTTTCGGAACATTGGATCTTCTGGTGCCTATTTTGGGCTCTCTGATACTATCCCTGCACCTTTCCTTTTCTCCCCTGTATCTGTGCATTTGTTGCCTCTTTGGGGATTATTAATGTTTTTCTTCTTTCTTTCCCTCCCTCCCATATTCTTCTCATGAATCTTATTTTGCTCCCATCAGTAATATAATTTCACTTCCTCTGTATAACCTGATTAAGTATTACCTGCAAACTCTGATATTGTACTTCCAGTTTCTGAGTGCAAATTATTTATGCAAATTGTGAATACCAACTTCATCTCAACAGGGACCAAGCAGTGATCACACTTACTAATAATATCAGAGAGATTGAACAGGTAGATTGCAGCAGATAGATTCTGAAGGATAAAACCGTGGGCTTATTCCTTGCACTAGTTCACACCTCCCTGTTTCAGTCATAATCTGGCAGCTGTATCTTTTTGGATTCTGTCTGCTAGGTCTGTGGTAACAAAGCTGAGGCACTCTCAGTGATAAACATTGAAGCTCCCCCAACTACAGTATATTCTGTGCACTCAATGCCCACAGTACTTCTTTCAAGTACATGGAAGTGTACTTATTCATCAGTTGATGGAGCAAAGTGGATGGGAATTGGTAGGATATTTCCCCGACTAGTTTGACCTAATGATAGAGGACTTCATTGTATTTGAAGATAATATGGAGAACACATGGGGCAATTTATTCCCAATAAACCACACTGGGGCACCATACCTATTGAGTCAATCATGCCATTGGGACCAGCAGACTCAAGAATAGTAACGGAAAACCCGCACCACTAGCTTCTATCCAGGTGTAATAAGACTCTTGAATGGACCTCTTGTACGACAACGATGAACACTTGATCTCTCAATCTACTCGTCATAGCCCTTGCATCTTATTCATCTACCTGCACTGCACTTTCTCTGTAACTGTATCATTGTATTCTACATTCTGTATTCCTGTTCCTTTTGTACTACCTCGATTTACAGTAACGTTGATTGAAAGATATGATGATAGGAGAATGACTATATCAGGCTGTTGTTTGGCTCATCTATGGGACAACTCTCAATTCGAAAGGACATTTACAATGTTGACTGGACTGGATGTTCCATTGCCTTTGTCAAATCCAGTGCTGAGGTCAACACAAGTGATTTGCCCACTTTTATTCTCATCATACTTCATTGAAGCAGTTTCAAACAATTTAACAGCTTGCCAGGTCACTTCAGAGGAGTGTCATTCTGGGTCTGGAGTCACACATGGGTCAGCCTGGGTAAAGGAAGCAGGTGTTCCATCCTTGACAGACATTAGTGCACTGGAAGGGCTTTTACTTGAATCAAACAATTCCATTTACTCAACGGAATTTAAAATCTCCAGGTCCAATGGTGGGATTTGAACTAATGCCTCCAACCCTTTAATCCGAGGCCCTGGATTACTAATACAATGACTCCCCCACAACAGTTGTACTAGTTTACACAACAGGCTGGTAAACTATGGCCTTGAGAACTTGCAATTAATTTTGTATCAAGAAAAATTCAACCTGGGATCAATTGTGCACAGGAAATAATAAAAGAACTGTCGGGACCATTAAGGAAATTGGTGGATCCTCCCACCCATTCTTGTGACACAGAGTGAAACATTAATCAGAGAGCACTGAGCAATAATAGAACAAAGCAATGGTTTAAGTAGATTTCAATGATCAGTCCAGTTTTACCACTCATCTCCAGTTTGGCTTCACTCTATATTTTTCCATTTATTTCATAATTAACAAAAAAGGCCATTTGGCCCATCGAGTCTATACTAGCTCACAGAGCATACAGATTCCCCTCTAATTTTCCCTGTAACTTATTCTACCCACATTCACCTCCAGACTCTGTCACTTTACCTACACAACAAGGAGAAGTTTACAATGGCCAGTTAACCTACCAACCTGCAAATCTTTAGGATGTGGGAGGAAATTAATAAAGTCACAGGGAGAACCTGCAAACTCCACTCACTGCTGGAGGCTGGTGTCGATCCCAGGTTGCTGGAGCTGTCAATGTCTCTACTGAATTTGCTCGTGTGCTACCTGTGCTGCCTTATCTGCGGTGTACAATCTCAGCAATAGCACTACAATATTGTTTTCAAATGTTCAAATTGGACAGTCCTCTGGCAAGCATCCTCCACATAATCATCATTTATTTTATTTTAATTTATTTGTTCACAGTGGTGCAGCTTGTAAAGCAATTGCCTCACAGGATGTGAACATTACTGGTGACGTCATTGACTTCCTTAACTGTCCCTGAACTGAGGAAGCAATTCCAAGTCAACCACGTTGATGAGTCTGGAGTCACATATGGACCAGAATGAAGAAGGATGGCAGATCTCCTCAGCTGAAGGGCATGAGTGAACAAATGGTCTTCAATGACAATCCAACTGTTTCAAGGTTACTGTTACTGAGACCAGCTTCTTTTAAATTCTGGAATCATTTCTTGTTG
The DNA here is from genome assembly GCF_009764475.1 of Pristis pectinata. Lineage (NCBI taxonomy): Eukaryota > Metazoa > Chordata > Chondrichthyes > Rhinopristiformes > Pristidae > Pristis > Pristis pectinata. Next base: position 100,615,145 of record NC_067410.1, on the reverse strand, counting down.
CTTTACCTGTAAGCTAGGGAAGGCAAAGAGGGAAATTGACACTTAGATGTAATAAAAAGAGACATCTTTGCAGTTATTGTGTCTCTCAGCCCCATATCTTGTAGTTAGAAGAACAGACCAGGATTGTAATTTATAGCCAAGAGTCCAATTGAAGCATCAGAGTGTGGATGCAAAGAGTTTAACACGGCTGAAAGAATCATCATGGAGCATATCATTAATATTCTGAATCAGCACTTTAGAGGTTCTGTCTGTAAGGTCCTGCCTGACAAATGGAAAATCACGAGCAGATTACCAATCATTTTCAAGCAGTGTGCAGTGTGTAGACATGCAAGATTAATTCTCAATACCAGACACCTGAAAGCAGCAGCCCCACTGAAGTCACAGTAACTTTGCAATACAAAGTGCCCTGTCATGGAGAAGGAAGGCTCCAACCCATGATCAGAGTGGAGCACAGACATTGATTAAGCAAACATGATCACCGAACACTTCCATAGCCAAGAAGACTAGTGTCAGGCATTCAAGAGTATTCAACTAATTGCCTGCATAGCCCATATAATTGACTCTGCTACCCAGTGAGTCCAGCACCTTCTGTACCATTATTGCCTATACCTTCTCAACCAATGCTTTGTTCCCAGTTCTTCTACACTACCTGCATCTCACCCAGCAGAGAAAGTTCGATTACTATCCAATTTTTTAACTACTTTGTGTCTGTGAGAGATATTTGTGGGTGAGAGGTCCTGTCAGATTTTCCCAATTACCATCATTAGTCTATCAATTCTCCAAGAGTTCTGCTGATCTTGCAGAAACTCCAGGATACAGGTGCCTAAATGCCTGAGTCTTCTGTGTAGCTTTGAAGCCCTATCTTGTCACTCCTTGTAAATGATTGGTGGGAGATGTAAGTATTTTCATTTGAACTACTTGGTATAAAGATTCCTCTGTGTGTCCTTGTGCTGGCTGCTATAATAGTCTTAAAATGATTAAACTTCTGCCATGAATGTCTGAATCCATTAACTTTCCTGCATGTCAACCGTCACTTGTGCAGAAGCAAAATACTTCTGTTACAATTTGATGCTTCCTATGATCAAACTTTTTTTTATTTCCTCCTGGGCAAAGAATGTATCATTCATGAACTGCACAGGATGCCACCATGTACTCCAGATCATTATTGATTGCCACAAAAATCTTCAGGTTAATCTAGCCATAAAAAAGTTATTGCTAGATGTAAAATTATACAGAACTTGGAAAAATCAGCACATATTTTTATAAATATGTGATCCACCTTTACACCAACTGTTCCAACAGAGTCAAATTATGAAATATTAATGGATGACTTTCTGATCGAGTTCACAATGAAAAGCTCTGTTGCAAACAAATTTCAATGTTGTTCTCCCTTCTGAGTCAGAAAGTTCAAATCCAACTGTAGAGACTAACACAAAAATATGGCCTGATGCTCAAGGTCAGTGGTGTCATCTGTAAAACTCAGTCCAATATTTATCCCTCATTCAGGTTATATTATCACCATTAGTGAGAGCCTACTGTGCATAAATAGGCAGCACCATCCCAACATTCCCAAACTGACTCCATTTTGTAAGTACTTCATTGGTAAAACCATTAAAGATAACCTAAGCCTGTGTAAGGTGTAATGGAAATAGTAGCCTTTCCTTTCTTTCTTTCAACTCTCAAACCCATCACACATAGCAAGTGGCACAATAACACAGGAAGAATAAAGAACATGAAAGCCCCAGGCCACTGTTTTGCGATCAATGGATTAATTGTAGCTGGCCTTCTTCTTGTAGTTGACAGACTTGTTACAAGAACAAGCAGGAAAGTTGCCATTGAGCTGGAAAGAGTGCAAAGGAGATTTACGAAGATGTTGCCAGGACTTGAGGGACTGACTTATGAAGAGAGGTTGAGCAAGTTGGGACTTTATTCATTTGGAGTGTAGGAGAATGAAGGGTGATATTATAGAACTTTATAAAATCATGATGGGCATAGATAAGGTGAATTGTGCACAGTTGTTTTCCCAGGATTGGGGAATCGAGAACTAGAAGACATAGGTTTAGGGCGAGAGGGGAGAGGCACAGTAGTGTAGCAGTTAGTGTAACGCTATTACAGCGCCAGCGACCCGGGTTCAATTCCGGCCACTGTCTGTAAGGAGTTTGTACGTTCTCCCCGTATCTGCGTGGGTTTCCTCCGGGTGCTCTGGTTTCCTCCCACACTCCAAAGATGTACAGGTTAGGAAGTTGTGGGCATGCTATGTTGGCACTGGAAGTGGGGCAACACTTGCGGGCTGCCCCCAGAACACTCTACGCAAAGATGCATTTCACTGTGTGTTTTGATGTACATGTGACTAATAAAGATATCTTATAATAGGAGCATGAGAGACAACTTTTTCACCCAAAGGGAGGTCCATATATGGAATGAGATACCAGAAGAAGTGGTTGAGGCAGGCACATTAATAACACTTAAAAGGTACTTGGACAGGTATATGAATAGGAAACATTTCGAGGCATATGGGCCAAATGTGGGCAAATGGGACTAGCTTAGATGGGAATCTTATTTGGCATGTACCAGTTGGGGCAAAGGGTATATTTCCATGCTCTATGACTCTATGACCTGAGATAAATTGATAAACAACTTCAACAGGCATAACAATACTAACCAAGATTTAAATAGCTTCGAAGGTTGTGTGTTCTTTCTACAGGGCTGTATTTTTTCCATTTCTTTTCTTAAAGTGCAGTTAACTAGACCCATTTAATATGGAAAACAAAACTGTAGATGCTAGAATCTGAAATAAAACCAGAAATACTGGAAGAACTCAATCTGTTGAGCAGTACCTGTTAAAGAGATGTTTCAGATACACATCAATAACCATTCCCCTTTCCACAGATACTGGCTGAGTTCTTCCAGCATTTCTGGATTTGTTTCTGACCTATTTAAAATGTTGGGACTAGACTCTGCTTCCACATGAAGGTGTATATTTTGCTTTTGTCTATACTCTCTGAAGCCAAGACCAAGAAAATTTTGGCTTTCTTTTCAGACATTCCAGTGTCTAGGCCAAACCATAATTTTCTGTAAAAAAGAAATAAAACAATATTTGCTTATTCTTTGTGGGTCCTGGAATCTACTGTAGCCTTCTTTATGCCTCCTCTGGGCAAAGTCTTTTGTACCCCTGAATATGACTGACCTAATGCGACCTGCAATCTGTGAGTTATTTCTAGATTATTTGTTTCCACCCTGAATCTCTCAGCAAGATAAGTAAGTGAGACTCTTGCAGTGTAGAGCTGATACACTTCAGATGCAGTCTGAACACTCACACATCAGTATCTCTGCCATTTATAATACTTATTCATTGAGGGGATCTGGGAATCACTAAAGTAGTCAGCATTTATTGCCCATCCCTAACTGGCCTTGGGATGGTGGCGGTGAACTACTTTCTTGAACCATTGCAGTCCTTCTGGTAAAGTGCTTGCACAGTGCTGTTCGACACAGAGTTCAAGGATTTAGACCCAGTGGTGACATATTTCCAAGTCAGGTTAGCGTGTCAACTGGAAAGAAAAAGCAGGTACTGCTGTTCCCATGTACCTGCTGCTCTTGGCCGTCTCAGTGGTAGAGGTAGAGCATTTGGGAGGTACTCTCAGAGTAGCTTGTGCAAGTAATTGCAGTGCATTTTGTAGATCATAAAATTTGTAGCCAGTGGTGAAGGGGAGTGAATGCTGAGACTAATCAAGGAGTAAAGAATGTCCCTGGTATCCAATGGATTAATCAAAACTTGCCTGGTGGTGTAGTTGACAGACCTGTCACGTAAATAACATCAGCAGAAAAAGCATTGCTAAACAACATTTGAATAACCCAAAGATTTTATGTGGATGGGTTGTCAAACGAAGGGATAGTTTTGTCCTGATTGGTGTTGAAGTTCTTCAGTGTTGTTGGAAGCACATTCATGCAGACAAGGGACTTGTGTTTTGTGGCTGGTGAAAATAGTTGGGGCATCAGGAGGAGAATCATCCATTTCAGGCTACCCATTCTCTGGATACTCTAAAGCAGGTGATCCTGTCAACACCACAAAATGCACAGTGTACCTCAACTTAGCAAAGCATGGCAGAAGAATCTTTGTTTGTCTCAACCCCATATCCTTGAATTATTTGTTGAAACCTCTGCTTCACAGTATTTCTCTTTCCATCTCCAAATAATCAAACACTCAGAAAATCTTCCTGTTCTCCTCTAATATGGCTTACCTTGTACTCCTTGTATCTGTTTACTAATCCCCTTGGAATATTTATTTAAATAAATGGTACAATGTAAATGAAAGTTGTTCTTGTTTTTGTTTTACTTCATTATGTCACCCAAATGGAGAAGTACTGTTGAGATAATGTGCCTTGGTGCAAGTGTTAAGGGAGATGACAAAATCCTCAGTTGAAAAGGCAGATTTTAAAAAAGGCTATTTCAGTCTTCTGTCATGAGTGATAAGTCAAAGAAGGGGTTTGAATAGACCAAGAGAAACAAAGTATGTAAGGTTGGAGAAATACCTGAATACCTGGAATAACAAACAGTCAATGCAGTTTATGGTTTTCTGAGTGCTTAATTTAACATGATGCAACAAGCAGTCTCTTATGCTGCAAATTTCTGTTATTTCAGTGTAGAGCCTTGATGTGGCAATAGGGAAGAGCTACAGCAGCTGGACAGCTAGTTGGTTTAAGAAACAGTGCAGTAATCTGAGCAGAATCCTGCCAAGTGCAATTATGTCCATTACACAATGCTGAAAGCTATCACCTTTTCATGTGTCTATCCCCAGTGCACTGGAACACTGGATTTTCTTTTGCCTCTATACCTAAGGAAGGTGATACTTGCCTTAGACTGGAGGAGAATGGGTTCACTAGATCTGGGGTGATTGGATTGTCAGATGAGGAGCTATTTAGCAAGATGGGTCTAGTTCACTGGACCTTTGAAGAATTGAAGGTAAATGAAAGAACTATTGGGACATCTAATATTCTAGAAGGTTTTGACAGGGTTGATGCAGAGAGGCTGTTTCCTCAGGCTGGAGAATTTAGAAGCAAGGGGCAAAGGGGTCTGAAATTTAATCTGATATAAGGAATAAAATGCCATCATTCAGAGTTCAATACCTCAGAGGGCTGTGGATGATTAATCATTGAATGTATTCAAGGCGAATAAATATTTGGACACTAAGAGATCCAGGGGTATGTGGATTGGGTTGGAAAGTGGGCTTGAGGAGATCAGCCATGATTTTAACTGAATGGCAAAGCAAGCTTGGCCTGTTAATGCTTTTTGATAGCAGGGGGAATGAATCATTAGTGCATCAGACCATGCAGCACACAGAATCAGAAAGAGCTAGCTAATGCATAGTAAATGACGATGTCATTCTTGGACTTTGGTGGACAATCCAACATACCTAAGTACAAGCCCTACATAGATCTTGTAGGAAAGACTTAAATATTTGAATAGCAAATTAAAATGCCAAACTGCTTGGAACAGCTCTCTGAATTAAATAGTTTACAAAATTCTCGGTACCTATTTATTTATTAAACAAATAAATATATCCCTTCATCGGAAAAAACAAATCAGCTACTTCAAAAGAATCCAGGATTTCATTAATTATTAACAATTAATTGAATTCAGTTAAATTAAAGGTTTAATTATTATAATTTACTTGAAGGGAACTCGTAGGAAGATGTGCATTAAAGGTTTTTTCTCTGATTTGTACAAACCTTCTCTGTTTGCTATTTGCTGCTCAGTGCAGATTGCTGCAAACAAATGTGCTTTTAGAAAATGCCAAACTTTTTCACCTTCAATGGCTGCTTAGTGTCCAAAGCTTGACAGTGACTGAGTTACAACAAGGAAGTCTAAAAGACTGAGCTTCATCATGAACCACACCAGAACATGTACCAAAATCTGTTCAGCTCTTTCCTAAGGTTAGCTCTGTTCAAATTTCTTAAAATTACATGAATAGATTTCTGAGCATGAGATTCAAGAGATTATTGCTATCCCTGGTAAAACACAGCAATTCATTGAGACCACTTTATTAGTATAAATAATGATGCCACAGGTGATTATCTATTTACTTACTTCCTACAACCCAGAAGGAGACCATTCAGCTCCTTGGATCTGTACCAGCTCCCAACGGAGCAAGCCCAGCATTTCCATCCCCTCCCCTCCTTACTTTTCCTGCAACCTGTTTTCCCTCACATGCCCATCAAATCCCCTTGTGATTCTTTTGCTATTTACCTGCACAAAGGGGTAACTTACAGTAAACAAATAACCTACCAGAACATCTTTAGGATGTGGGAGGAGACTGGAACATGGGTCCAGTTCCTCCGCCATGAATGGTCCATGAGCCCATGTCTAATTCTCGAGGACATGCATTCAAGGTGAGAGGGGGAAGGTTCAAAGGGGATGTGTGGGGCAAGTTTTTCGACACAGAGAGTGATAAGTGTCTGGAATGTGCTCCCAGGGGTGGTGGTGGAGGCAGATACAATAGAGGCATTTCAGAGGCTCTTATGCAGAGAATGAACGGATATGGGCCATGTGCAGGCAGGAGGGATTAGTTTAATTAGGCGACATTAGCTTAGTTAGTTTGGCACAACATCATGGGCTGAAGAGCCTGTTCCTGTGCTGTACCGTTCTATGTTTTACATTCTCTGTTCTATGTTCTAAGGGAATATTATACCAGATAACCTGACTGAAGCACACGGTGTGGAACAGTACAAGGAATAATCAGGTGTGTTTCATGAGAAAGACAGTCATTTGGAGGGAATATCTGTCAGAGACTGTGAAGCACAGAGATCCTTCAGACCATTTGCTTTGCAGCAGCATTTATGTTTGGCATGAACCCTTCATTAAACCATTCCAAAATGATGCTCCAGTCCTCTCTCCCTCATGCGTTTGGCCTGACTCTTTAAGCCACTTCTTGTGATAGCGTGACAGCAAGTTCTACATTCCAACCATTCGATGGTTAAAGAGCTTCATCCTGAATTTCCTAGGGGTTTATCAGTGCCTATCTTATATGTGAATGGATTGATCTTATTCAATCAAAACAGCTATTCCATTCCTAAAATTTGCTTCTGTTTTACTTTAACCAAAGTTCTAATACTTCAAATTTCTTGTAAACTCGCAGGCACGGTAGTGTAGCGGTTAGCGTAAGGCTTTACAGCGCCAGCCACCCAGGTTCAAATCTGGCCGCTCTCTGTAAGGAGTTTGTACGTTCTTCCTGTGTCTGCGTGCGTTTCCTCTGGGTGCTCCGGTTTCCTCCCACATTCCAAAGACATACGGGTTAGGAAGTTGCGGGCATGCTATGTTGGCGCCGGAAGCGTGGCGACACTTGCGGGCTGCCCCCAGAACACTCTATGCAAAAGATGCATTTCACTGTGTGTTTCAATGTACATGTGACTAATAAAGATATCTTACATTTTAGTTTCTTCCCGTTTCAGTCCCAGCTGTGATTACACTGTTTCTATGTCTTATTCTTTGCTGTTTCCTTTTTTTTCCAGTTTCAGTGTCATCCCTCACTGTTGCTTTAGTTGCTTCTTCCTCAATGGTGCTGGGTCTTCTATGTTATGTTATCACTTCTCTCCTTGTCCACCTAACTTCACACTTCATTTCTGGTTGCTGCCATTCCGATCTTCAACAAAATCTTTCCAAAATTCTCAATAGCAATATATGATTTCTCAAAAACCTTATTAACCTCATACAGTATGTCTTTTCCACAGGGATTGGGGAGCCCAATGATTCAATTATCTTAGGAACCTTTTTCCCATTTCTATTCCCCCTTTGGAATGAAAGCAATAGTACCTATAAAATTCTTCACCGCTCGTGATTCTGCTTACACTGTTGATATTACTGAGTGCATCAAAGGAAAAGATGGATTACTCTCTGTTACATAATGGTGAAGATGTAGAATATGACCTACACTCCCGGCATACTTTGATTATTGATTCTTTTATTCCAAGATAAATAACAGCTCTTCAATAGCGCTATTGCAATTTGATACAGTCATATCAATCAAAAGAAAGAACATTAATTATCTGAATAAAGGCTGTGGTCAAAATTTGGTGGTGGAATTTGATTTATCTATTAGAAGCTGTATCAGCTGAAGCCAGTGAAATATTACTGTTCTGTTACCTGATTTCCTTGGACAGTTACTGCAAACATTTACTCAATGGTTGGATCAACTTCTCTCTTCATATTGGGAATGACCATAAATAACTTAACAGAGGAAGAATTATTCTCAGAACTCCTTGAAAGAGAGATCAACATTTTGCAATACTTTTGTTGTAGCTTCTGGGCAAATTGACATTTGCTTTTCCCACTATGCTAAAAGCACTTTTTGACTGAAGATTGCCACCGCTACCTTTCTCCTCAATGACAAGGCAAGGCGGTCATAAAATGTGAACGGCAGCCTCAACCATCACAAAAAAGATAGATGAATGTTGAGTTCCCACTCAGCATTTGGTTACATCAGCACATTCCAGCAGTAAAATCAGCCAAACCAATCAGCTGAAACAATGGGAAAGGCCAGTGAATTTTAAATGTGAGTGAGCCGCACATGAAACGATATGCATTCTTATTTTACATGATGTGAAGAATAAAACATCACCCCATTCCCCCCACCACCCCACCCCCTCATATCCTCTTCAACCTACCTTGAGAAAAAGACTCCAAAAAGATTTTATTGATAGAAATCTCACTCCATTTACAATTGGCTACCTGATGGTGCCTGAACCGACTGAAACTGAAGGAGAAAAAATGCAGGGAAAGGAAGGATCGAGGGTGAAAGTGTCAAAGGGAGAGGGGGTGAAGGCAGAGGGGATGGAAGGTAGAGATGGGCCAAGTCATCTGTATCAGATAGTCCAGCACTGGGTCCCAGTCCCATCTTTGTCCCTGGCCATGCTTTCTTCCACATATTTGAGTTCATTCAAAACCATCCCCCTAATTCCATTCCCCACTTCCTTATTTCCATGTACCCCTGCAACTTACTCTCTGCAACTTACTCTCACACATATCAGTCAACTCCCTTTCATTTATTTGCACCTCCAAATCAGTCCTTGTCTTTCCAAGTGAACACAAATCCTGTCCCTCAGAATCCTCTCTAACAATTTCCCTGCCACTGATGTAATCCTCACCGGATTGTAGTTTCCAGCTTTGTCCCTACTGATCTTTTTGAACAAGGCGACAACAGTAGCTACCCTCCATTCTTGTGGTACCTCACCCGGTGCTAGCAAAGATGCAGAAATCTCCAAGAGAGCCCCAGCAATCTCCTCTCTTGCTTCTCTTGATATCCTGGGATAGATCCCATCTGGCCCTAGGGATTTATACACCCCTATAACCTATACTTGACATACCTTCGTTTTTTTTCTGTTCAAACTTTCAACTTCCTTTATTAACAAAGGTTCCCTAATCTTTACTTTTTTATCGTTACAGGGATATTCTGACTCTGAACTCTCACTTTTAAACACCTCCTACTTATTGGATGCTGTTTTCCCTTCTACCAGCTGCCACCAATGTACTTCTGCCAGGTCTTGTCTTGTACTATTTGGGTTCTTATTTCCACCTACCATTGTTAGTTTTAAAATACATAATATCTGTCTAACAAAAGCCTAGCAAGCAATTCAGAAATTACCAATTCAGGCGGCATCTATGGAGGGAAATGGACCATCGACGTTTCGGATCGAGACCCTTCATCTGGACCATCAAGTCCTAACCCACTGAGTTCCTCCAATGCTTTTTGTGTTGCTCTATATTCCAGCATCTGCAGTCTCTGGTGTCTCCAGAAATTACCAATTGACCTGGTTCCAGTAGCTTTTTTGAAATGCTGTCCATCGTTACCCTATCTCTACTTAAAGAGTATTTGGAAAATGTATCATGAGGGTTAGCTACCCTAGCTCTGATGTCTCTTTGTACTCAACTCCTTACCAGAGGAAATAATTCCTTTACTCATCTGAAATCCCACAACAATATCAACCCCTGATTTCTGTACTCAATGAAATATTGATATTGGTTTATTATTGTAACTTGTACTGAGGAAATAGTGAAAAATTTGCTTTGCATACCGTTCATGCAGATCAATTCATTACACAGTGCTTTGAGGTAGTAGAGAGTGCATTGAGGTAGCACAGGGTAAAAACAATAACAGAATACAGAGTAAAGTGTTGCAGCTACAGAGGAAGTGTATTGCAGGTAGACAATAAGGTGCAAGGTCATAACAAGGTAGATTGTGAGGTCAAGAGCCCATCTCATCGTATAAGGGAACCATTCAATAGTCTTATAACAGCGGGATAGAAACTGTCCTTGAGCCTGGTGGTATGTGCCCTCGGGCTCCTGTATCTTCTGCCTGATGGGAGAGGGCAGAAGAGAGAATGTTCCGGGTGCGTGGGGTCTTTGATTATGCTGGCTGCTTCACCAAGGCAGCGAGAGGTACAATGCTCCATCCAACACCTGGCCCTCAACATACACTTTCTAAATATCTTCAAGCTGGTAGTCAGCACTACAGAAACATAATGCCATTTCATTGCCATTCCATACTGAAAATATTGTTCCATTTAATCTTGAATAATTGAAGACAATCTTAGTATATCCCTTCTGGGAGTAATATACGAGCAGAGTTTGAAACTGGTTGACAGACAAGAAACCAAGCGTAGGAATAAATGTTTTATTTTGAAGTGGCAGACATTGACCAATGGGGTGCTGTTGGGATCAGAGCTTGGGCCCCAACTATACATTACAATGATTTGGATGAGGGAAGTGAATGTCATAATTCCGAGATTGCCAAAGCTACAAAACTGGGTGGGGTTGTGAATTGCAAAGAGGATGCAAAGAGGCATCAAGGTGATTTAACTGAGTCAATGGGTAAATACATATCAGATGCAGTAGAATGTGGATAAAAGTAAAGTTATCCATTTTAGTATATAAAAAAACAGAAAGACTATTATTTAAATGGTGATAGACTGGGAAATGTCGATGGACAAGGGGATCTGGCTGTGCTTGTACACCAGTCACTGAAAGCAAACAAGCAAGAAGGCCTTTCATTGCAAGAGGTTTTGAATACAGGAGCAAGGGTTTCTTATTCCAATTCTACAGGACATACAGTATTGTGTGCAGTCTTGCTTTTCTTACCTATGAAAGGATATACTTGCCATTAAGGAAGTCCACCAGTCTGGTTCCTGGGATGGTGGGATTATCAAATGAGGAGAAATTGAGTTGACCAGACCTGTACTTGCTAGAGTTTGGAGAAATGGCAGGAGATCTAATTAAATTGTTCAAAATGTTGATCGAGCTAAACTGGCAGGATGCAGGGAGGATTGTTTTCCTTGGTTGCCGGTGAGTGAGGGCTGTGGAGATAGAGGGAGGCAGTGATGGGAGTTTAGAACAGTCCCAGGATATGGGGTAAGACATTTAAGACTGGGATGAGGAGAAATTTCTTCGCTCAGAGGCTGGTGAACCTATGGGATTCTCTGCCACATAAGGCAATGTAAGTCAAATATATTTAAGAAGGAGATGTTCTCTGTGAAGGCATCACAGAAGGCATCAAAGTCTAGGGGGGAGAGTGGTAACATGGTACAAAGATAGAAAGTCACCCATAATGGTACTGAATGTCAGATCAGGTTCAAAGGGTTGGGCGGCCAAGTCCTGCATTTTTCAAGGTTTCAATATTTCAAAGAGTAATGTTAGGTTAATTCTTCCCACAAGCATGTTGATTTTTTCTTCTATTTAAGATAATTTGCACCCTAGTTCTTTTAAAAGTGTTCTGATTTCCTTTAAAGGCTATGACCTTTTCAGTGATATTAAACTTGATTCTCCTGTTCTGAAGCGAGGATAACAGACAACTACTGACAATGCCATGCAGAAACACTTCCATAAGTTGGATAACTACATTCAAAAGCAACAGGCTGCACTATTTGGCTAACTGCAGATTTCCCCTTCCTGAAAAAGAATCATACTCCTCCTGCCAAATTCTCTAAGTAAGCAGGAACCAAGCTCAGAAAGAATGGATGCATTCCAATGTTTCAAGCTGAATGAAACAAGCAAATAAAAAGTAAACGCATGCTCCATGTCTGTGCTTTATCAATTAGAAACATGAGGAGGAGAACACCAATCCGTCTCTTATCCATTGATTCCTGTTTACTCGGGCATATGGCTCCAAAACATAATCCCCCTTATTCAATCCTGCTGTTCATTAAAAATCATAACAGATAGGGAGAGGCAGGGCACCCAACAGTAAGGTACTCAGCCTTTGTGTTGTTCGACAGTATTCACTGCCAGCTTTATCAATGGAATCACTGATTGTCCACTCACTTTTACAGAGTCTGCCGTCTCCTGGGTGACACTGCAGCAGGAGCCCTACGAAGCCATTAATACCACTAATAATCAGTTATTCCTACACTTAGCCAGAATTTCTAAGCTACAAGCAAACAATGTGTGCACTGGCACCAGAGATGAAAACTCTTCTTTTTGCTTCTTAACGTTTCCAGATAATCAGCGCAGATCTAGAAATAAATGGGACCAGCAATTTATAATCAGGAGTGACAAATTTGGCACAGTAGCTTCATTAGACCAAAGTGTTTCAGACATTAAAATAGCAAGCTGATTTTACCCCAATTAAAATAATTATGGTGACCTTCAGAAAAGAGCTTTGTTTTAAATATTTTTTCTTTTATTTTCACACCATGCCATAATAATTTACAGTTCAAACATTCAAATTCAGAATTCTCTATCAGTGGCTTAGCTGGAGCACTACAGAGAAAAATCAAAATGCTGCAGGTGCTGAAGGTCTGAGATGAAATAGAGAATGCTTTAAAGGCTCAGCTGGTCATAGAGTCATAGAGAGAATCAGCACTGAAACAGGCCCTTTGGCCCACTTAGTCTCTGACAACCACAAAGCACCCAATTTTTACACAAATCCTACCCTAACCTGAGCTCTGGTTAAACCACATGTGGAGGATTGTGTTCAGTTCTGGTCGCCTCATTATAGGAAGGATGTGAAAGCTTTAGAGATGGTGCAGAGGAGATTTACCAGGATGCTGCCTGGATTGGAGAGCATGTCTTATGAGGATAGGTTGAGCAAGTTAGGGTTTTCTCTTTGGAGAGAAGGAGGATGAGAGGTGACTTGATAGAGGTGTACAAGATGATAAGAGGCATAGATCGAGTGGACAGTCAGAGACTTTTTCCAAGGGTGAAAATGGCTAACACAAGGGGGCATAATTTTAAAGTGATTGGAGAAAGGTACTGTATAAGGGGGATGTCAGAGGTAAGTCTTTTACACAGAGAGTGGTGGGTGCATGGAATGCACTGCCAGCAGAGGTTGTGGGGGCAGATACATTAGGGACATTTAAGAAACTCTTAGATAGCCACATGAATGATAGAGAAATGGGAGGGAAGTGTTAACAAGGGTTAAATAGATATTAGAGCAGGATAAAATGTCGGCACAACATTGTGGGCCTAAGGGCCTGTACTGTGCTGTAGTGTTCTATGTTCTATGTTCTATGTAACCTATTTTATTCTCCCCACTTTACTTTCAACTCCTCCCAAATTCTATCACTCATCTACACACAAGGGGCAGTTTACAATGGCCAATTAACCTACCAACCTACACACTTTTGGCATCTGGAAGGAAACCGGAGCTTTCAGAAGGAACACACATGATCACAGGGAATATGTGCAGAAACCTCATATGCAGACAGTGTCGGAGGTTAGGATTGAACCCAGGTCATTGGAGGTATGAAGTAACAGCTCGACTGGCTGCACCACTGTGCTGCTGTCCGGGGTTAGTTAATTTTGTTTCTCTCTGCACAGATGCTGCCTGACTTGTTGGGTATTTGTAGCATTTGTTATTAAGTCATAAGAAATAGGAGCAGGAGTAGGCCATCTGGCCCTTCGAGCCTGCTCTGCCATTCAATAAGATCATGGCTGATCTGGCCGTGGACTCAGATCCACCTACCTGCCCTTTCTCCGTAACCCTTAATTCCCCTACTGTGCAAAAATCTATCTAAATATGTCTTAAGTATATTTAATGAGGTAGCCTCTACTGCTTCCCTGGGCAGAGGATTCCAGAGACTCACTTCTCTCTGGTAAAAGCAGTTTGTCCTCATCTCTGTCCTAAATCTATTCCCCTGAATCTTGAGTCTATGCCCCAAGTTCTAGTCTCACCAACCAGTGGAAACAACCTTCCTGCCTCTATCTTATCTATCCCTTTCATAATTTTATATATTTCTGTAAGATCCCCTCTCATTCTCCTGAATTCCAGTGAGTATAGTCCCAGGCGACTCAATCTCTCCTCATAGGCTAACCTCCTCATCTCCAGAATCAACCTGGTGAACCTCCTCTGCAGCACATCCAAAGCCGGTATATCTTTCCTCAAGTAAGGAGACCAGAACTGCACGCAGTACTCCAGGTGTGGCCTCACCAGTATCCTGTACAGTTGCAGCATAACCTCCCTGCTCTGAAATTTCAATTCCTCTAGCAATTGCATTTGCCTTCTTGATAACCTGTTGCACCTGTAAACCAACTTTTGCGATTCATGCACAAGCACTCCCAAGTCCCTCTGCACAACAGCATGCTGTAATCTTTCACCATTTAAATAATAATTTGATCTTCTATTTTTCCTTCCAAAGTGGATGACCCTGCATTTACCAACATTGTACTCCATCTGCCAGACCCTTGCCCACTCACTTAACCTATCTATATCTCTCTGCAGACTTTGCACAATTTGCTTTTTCACTCAACTTAGTGTCATCAGCAAACTTAGATATGCTACACTAAGTACCCTCTTCCAAATTGTTAATGTATATCGTGAACAGTTGCAGGCCCAGCACTGACCCCGACAGTGCCCCGCCCACCACTGCCAAACCAGAGAAACACCCATTTATCCCAAATCTCTGCCTTCTGTTGGTTAACCAATCCTCTATCCATGCTAATACATTACCCCCAACTCTATGCACCATTATCTTATGGATAAGTCTTTTATGCGGCACCTTATCGAACTCCTTCTGGAAATCCAAATATATAACATCCACCTGTTCCCCTCTATCCACTGAACTCATTACATCTTCAAATAACTCCAGTAAGTTTGTTGAACAGGACCTGCCCTTCCTGAATCCATGCTGTGTCTGCCTGATGGAACCACTTCTATCCAGATGTCTCACTATTTCTTCCTTAGTAATAACTTCAAGCATATTCCCGATTACAGACATTAAGCTAACTGGCCTATAGTTACCTGCCTTTTGCCTACATCCTTTTTTAAACAGTGGTGTGACATTCACTGTCTTCTAGTCTGCCGGGACCTGCCCAGAGTCCAGACAATTTTGGTAAATTATCACAGACGCCTCCACTATAACTTCCGCCATTTCTTTCAGTACCCTGGGATGCATCCCATCAGGACCAGGGAACTTGTCTACCTTTAGGCCCTCTAGTTTGCTCATCACTGCCTCTTTAGTGACAGTGATTGTATCGAGATCGACACCTCCCACTGCATCCATAACATCTCTCTTTGGCATGTTAAACATGTCCTCCACCGTGAAGACCAACACAAAATATTCATTCAGGGCCTCGGCCATTTCCACATTAGCCAATATTAATTCCCCCTTAGCTTCCAAAGGACCTACGTTCACTTCAGCCACCCTTTTCCACTTTATATAATTATAAAAACTTTTACTATCTGTTTTTTATATTTTGTGCTAGTTTATTTTCATAATCTATCTTCCCTTTCCCTATTGCTTGCTCAGTGGCAGTAGAAATACATTTATCAGGCATGAGAACCATCTCTGGTGTATGTCACTTTTCACTTAAGACTTGAGAAACGTTATTAAGCAATGTTAGAACAGGATAAGCAAATGGCATAGACTCTGCTGAAATGTGTTAACCTGGTTGTTTTTTTTTGTAAAATAGTTGTCACAGGCCACAATTCCAGTGTTTTAACAGTTTGATTTATTCTTTGTCCACCACAGACATTATCACTGGTACCATGCAATTCTCTCTCAATTTCATTATCACTAAATCAATTTGAACTTGTAGCTTTGGAAATCAGGTAGAAGTTGATTGTCTCACCAGTCAGCTTTACCAGAATACATCTTGTTTAGGGCCTATCAACTCATGCTACCTGGCAAATTGAAGAGTATGTTTAGGCTGCTATAAATTTGAAGAACAGGAGATTGATGTCGTGAGTCTTCACAAAATAGTGATTCAGCCACAGCCAAAAAGGGCCATGATGATGCAACCAGACATGGGAAACTTGGTAGCAGGATAGACATGATACCCTGCTCTATTTAGTACAGTCCACAATGACACAGTTATGCTCAGGATTCAGCAGAGGAATGGTAGAGTCAAGAGAGTGAGGCTGCTTTGTAGCAAACCCAAAGCACTCTGATTAAATCTCTTCCTGTAATGTTAATTAGATTCTGTCAAAAATGAAGACAAGCATCCAAGCAGCTTTGCTTCTGTTTACATTACACGAGAGGAATCTCTCTTTAGTGTTTATTAAACTTGGGACTGTAATGTTGCAGAGCTTTAGGGTCCATAAAGTCCCAGAGAAGGGGTAAGTCTCATCTCCAACCAGGAGCACAGAAGATCCCGGCAACACTGCCGGGGTTTCACCGTGCTTTGATTTAAATTTTAAATTTCGCCCTGGAGAAAAACCTTTTGATCACTAATCATCCCACCTCTCTTCCCCATGCCCACAATGTCAACAAGGAATGGAGGAAAGGCTGCATGATTGAATTGGTTTATTGAATTGGTTTATTATTGTCACATGGACCGAGGTACAGTGAAAAACTTGTTGTGCATGCCATGCATACAGATCATTTCATTACAACAGTACATTGAGATAGTACAAGGAAAAACAATAAAAGAATGCTGAATAAAATGTTACAGTTACAGATAATGCAGTGCAAGCAAATAATAAGGTGCAAGGCCATGACAAGATAGATTGTGGGGTCAAGAGTCCACCTTACCGTACTAGGGGACCATTCAATAGTTTTCTAACAGCGGGATAGAAGCTGTCCTCAAGCCTGGTGGTACGTGCTTTCAGGCTTTTGTATCTTCTGCTTGATGGGAGGTGGGAGAAGAGAGAATGACTGGGGTGGGTGGCATCTTTAATTATGCTGGCTGCTTTACTGAGGCAGCGAGAAGTGTAACCCATTAAAATACAGAAAGGTATACTTGCTGTGGGTAGTTGGGCTGAAAAGTGGCAAATACAATTTAATCTACAGAAATGTGACATAATGTAGAAGGGGAATGCAACAAGGCAAGAAAATGTCAGAATCACATTTATTACCACTTATATATGACATGAAATGTGTTGTTTTGCAGCAGCAGTACAGTGCAAGACATAAAAACCTATAAATTACAAAAATAAATAAATAGTGCAAAAGAAAGGAATAACGATGTAGTGTTCATGGGTTCATGGACTGTTCAGAAATCTGATGGTGGAGGGGAAGAAGCAGTTCCTGAATCGTTGCTAAAGGTTAGGGAGCAGTGGTCACTGTCCCCCAAATGCTCACCCACTGAGAGATCTGTCACCTGACCCGCTTCATTACCTACTACTAGATCTAATATGATATTCATTCTAGTCGGCCTGTCAACATACTGTGACGGGAATCCATCCTGGACACACTTAACAAACTCAGCCCCGTCTAAACCTTTGGTACTAAGCAGGTGCCAATCAATATTTGGGAAGTTGAAGTCTCCCATGATAACAATCCTGCTATTTTTGCACCTTTCCAAAATCTGCCTCCCAATCTGCTCCTCAGTATCCTTGCTGCTACCGGGGGTGCCTATAGAATACTCCCAGTAGAGTAACTGCTCCTTTCTTGTTCCTAACTTCCACCCATACTAACTCTAGAGAGGATCCTTCTACATTATCCACCCTTTCTGCAGCTGTAATAGTATCCCTGACAAATAACATCCCCCTCCTCCTCTTCTCCCCCCTCCCTATCCCTATTAAAACATTGAAATCCAGGAATATTCAGTATCCATTCCTGCCCTGGTGACAGCCAAGTCTCTGCAAGAGCCACAATATCATAATTCCATGTATTTATCCAAGCTCTCAGTTCATCACCCTTATTCCTGATACTTCTTGCATTTAAGTTAATGGACTTTAGCCCATCCACCTTTCTACTTTTATACCCTATACCCTGATTCTCCTTCCTCAGACCCTCTCTATATGTTAGATCTGACTTTACTCCATGCACTTCTTCCACTGTCCTACCCCTCTGGTTCCCATCCCCCTCACAAACTAGTTTAAACCCTCCCGAACCGCACTAGCAAACCTGCCTGCAAGGATATTGGTCCCCCTCGAGTTCAGGTGTAACCCATCCACTCTGTACAGATCCCACCTTCCCTAGAAGAGATCCCAATGATCCAAAAATCTAAAACCTTGCCCCCTGCACCAACTCCTCAGCCACTCATTCATCTGCCACCTCCTCCTATTCTTACCTTCACTATCACGTAGCACTGGCAGCAATCCTGAGATTGCTACCCTTGACGTTCTGTTCTTCAATCTTCTGCCTAGCTCCCTAAACTCGCTCTGCAGGACCTCATCCCTCTTTCTACCCATGTCGTTGGTACCAACATGTACCACGACTTCTGGCTGCTTTCCCTCCCGCTCAAGAATGCTGTGGACCCGATCAGAGACATCCTGGACCCTGGCACCTGGGAGGCAACGTACCTTTTACTTTATCCATACTTTTCCAATCTGTTGAACCCACACCCCTACTATTTAGTTTAAAGCACCCATCCACAGCCCTAGTTATGCAATTCACCAGGACCCTGGTCCCAGCATGGTTCAGGTGGAGCCCGTCCCATCGGAACAGCTCCTTTCTTCCCCAATATTGATGCCAATGTCCCACGTATTCAAATCCACTTCTCCCACACCAATCTTTGAGCCATGCATTTAACTCTCTGATCTTATTGACCCTGTGCCAATTTGCACATGGCTCAGGTTGCTGTCCAGAGATTATTACCTTTTTGGTTCTGCTTTTTAATTTAGTCCCCAGCTGCTCAAATCCCCTCAGCAGAGCGTCCTTCCTTGTTCTACCTATGTCAATGGTACTCATATGGACCACAAGAACTGGATCTCTCCCCTCCCATTCCAAATTCCTCAGGAGGTCAGATGAAATGTCCCAAACCCAGGCACCAGGCAGGCAGCACAGTCTTCGGGACTCTTGATCCTTGCAACAGAGATTTGTGTCTATTTCCCTGACTATATTATCCCCAAAATACAACTATATTTCTCTTCTCTGCCCCCTTTTGAATGGCTCCCTGAACCACGGTGCCACAGTTCTGTTGCTCATCCTTCCTACAGCCCCCACTCTCATCCGCACAGGGAGCAAGAATATCAGACCTGTTGGACAAACTCGAGGGCTGAGGCTCCTCCAGCACTACCTCTTGGATCCCCCTACCTGCCTCACTCACAGTCACACCTTGTTCCTGACCACAGACTGAATTTGAAGTAGTTAATCTAATGGGTGTGACTGCCTCCTGAAACACAAAGTCCAGGTAACTCTCCCCCTCCCTGATGCGTCGCAGTGTTTGAAGCTCAGATTCCAGGTCATCAACTTTGAGCCAGAGTTCCTCAATGAGTGTAGAGAGAGTAGAACAGTGGGCTAAGCACACATCCTTGAAGCGTGCCCCTGTTGATAGTCTGCGAGGACGAGATGAGATGTACATTAAATGGGAAGATACTGAGAGGCGTGGAAGAATAACAGGAGTTTATGTTCACAGACACATAAAGGCAGCAGGACAGATTAGTTGTGGTCAAAAAGGCAAAGGGAATGCTTTCCTTTATTGCCCAAGTCATTGAATATAGAAGCAGGGTGATTATGCTGGGACAGTATACAATACAACATGACACCACAAGTTGTTTTTATTTGTGGTTAGCACATCACTGAAGAGGGTGCAGAGGAGATTTATGAACATGTGGCTGGAAATGGAAAGTGTTAGCTGCAGGGAGAGATCAGATAACTGGGTTTGTTTACTTTGTAAAAGAAGAGGCTGAGGGAGGATTAAAGTGAGGTGCATAGAACTATGAGGGCCCTAGAGCAAATAAATCGGAAGAACCACTTTCCCTTAAAGAGAGATTAACAATCAGGAGGCATGGAGGCATAGAAAAGCCTAAATAATCAGACTCAAGAACCGTTTCTTCCTCATTGCTATCAGATATCTGACCCAATCATCTCTTTCAGATCCCCTTCCCAGTGGTGCTATTGCATTCTCAGACCCTCAATTCTACCTCTGTCAGTTATTCTGTTATTGTCACTTTTTGCACAACTTCATGTTGTTCTGTTGTTTTGCACTGTTGCTGTATTTATTTGCTGACTGGATACTGAAAACCTGCGCCGACTAACTGGCTGGAGTGTTCAAGGACATCTTCAACCTCTCACTGCTGCAGTGGGAGGTTCCCACCTGTTTCAAAAAGGCAACAGTCATACCGGTGCCCAAGAAGGGCAGGGTGAGACGCCTCAATGACTATCACCCGGTAGCACTCACATCTACTTTAATGAAGTGCTTCGAGAGGTTGGTTATGGCTAGAATTAACTCCTGCCCAAGCAAGGACTTGGACCCACTGCAATTCGCCTACCACCACAATAGGTCTACAGCAGACGAAATCTTACCGGAGCACCAAGACAACTGCAAAACATACGTCATGCTGCTGTTTATCGATTACAGCAACACCACCATCCCCTTAGTACTAATCACCAAGCTTCAAAACCTGGGCCTCTGTACCTCCCTCTGCAACTGGATCCTTGACCTCCTTATTGGGAGACCACAGTCAGTGCAGATCAGCAATAACATCTCCTCCTTGCTGACAATCAACACATGTGCACCTCAAGGATGTGTGCTTAGACCACTGCTCTACTCTCACTGTACTCATGACTGTGTGGCTAAGCACAGCTCAAATGCCATCTATAAATTCACAGATGACACCACTGTTGTTGGTAGAATCTCAGATGGCAATGAGGAGGTGTACAGGAGTGAAATAGAACAGCTGGATGAGTGGTGTCACAACGACAACCTCACACTCAACGTCAGCAAGACCAAGGAATTGCTTGAGGACTTCAGGAAGGGGAGGTTGGGAGAACACACGCCAGTCCTCATTGAGGGGTCAGCAGTGGAAAGGGTGAGCAGCTTCAAGTTCCTGGGCATTAACATCTCGGAGGATCTTTCCTGGGCCCAACACATTGATACAATCATGAAAAAGGCATGCCAGCAGTTCTACTTTGTTCGGAGTTTGAGGAGATTCGGTATGTCACCAAAGACTCTTACAAATCTCTATAATGTACGGTAGAGAGCATTCTGACTGGTTGCATCAAAGCCTGATATGGAAGCTCCAATGCACAGGATTGCAAGAGGCTGCAGAGGGTTTTAGACTCAGCCAGCTCCATCATAGGCACAACCTTCCCCACCATTGAGGACATCTCCAAGAGGCAGTGCCTGAAGAAGGCTGCATCCATCACTAAGGACCCTCACCATCTGGGGCATGCCCTCTTCACGTTACTACCATCTGGGAGGAGATACAGGAGCCTGAAGACCCACACTCAATGATTCAGAAACAGCTCCTTCCCCTCCCCAATCATGTTTCTAAACAGTCCATGAACCCATGAACACTACCTCATTATTCCTTTTTTTTTGCACTATATATTTATTTTTGTAATTTATAGTAAATTTATGCCCTTGCACTGTACTGCTGCCACAAAACAACAAATTTAATGTCATATGTCAGTGATAATAAATCTGATTCTGATTCTGATTGAATCAGTCATTCAGTTCAGTTCAGTTATTGTATTTTTTTACCATGTATACTGTTTACTCTGTGTGCTTCACGCGAGCAAGAAATTTCATTGCATCCTGGTACATATGACAATGAACTATCTTGAAATCTGAATTGGATGATAAGCACCTGGAACTCACTGGTTGAAAGGGTGACAGAGGCTGAAACCCAATTGCATTCAAGAAGTTTTGAGGAGTTATGACCTGCAGAACCATGGGTCTGGTGCCAGAGGGTGGAATTACAACTCGGATGCTCCTCTTTAATGGGCTTAAATGGCATAAAGACGATGGGCTGAGAGAAAAAACACAGAGACTGATAGATTTCTAGATAGTAAGGAATCACGGGATGTGGGATTGTGCGGGAAAAAGACCAGCTATGAGCTTTTGAATGGCGGAGCAGACACAAAATGGACTCTGTTATTGTTTGTTCTAATTGTGTTCTTTCCTGTAAAAATTGTGTGTAATTTATGTCCTGTAGAAGATACAGGAGCTTGAGGGCACGTACCACCAGGCTCAAGGACAGCTTCTATCCCACTGTGATAAGACTATTGAACAGTTCCCTTATATGATGAGATGGACTCTGACCTCATGATCTACCTTATTGTGACCTTGCATCTTATTGCACTGCACTTTGTAGCTGTGACACTTTACTCTGTACTGTTATTGTTTTTACCTGTACTACCTCAATGCACTCTGTACTAACTCAATGTAATTGTACTGTGTAGTGAATTAACCTGTACGATCGGTATACAAGTTTTTCACTGTACCTCGATACAAGTGACAATAACAAACCAGTACCAATACCAATACCAATTAATTTATGGTTTTCTTGTGAATACTGCTTGTATGATGCTATGTGCCTGTGAAGCTGCTGCAAGTAAGATTTTCATTGCACCTGAGCATCCATGTACTTGTGCATGTGACAATAAACTCGTCTTTGATAAGGGAGGGGGCGGCCTTTTCCTGCCTCTGTTTCTTTTTTTTATTCATTTTTTGGATCTGGGAGGTGGTGGCAAGCCCAGCATTTATTACCCTTGAGAAAATGATGATGGAACCCCTCTTGAATTACTGCAGTCTTTCTTATGAAGTTATTCCCATAATGGTGTCGAGGAGGGAATTCCAGGGTTTGGACCCAGTGTCATTGAAGGATAGGTGATTCATCTCCGAGCCAGGATGATGCATGACTTGGAGGAGAATCTGCAGGAGGTGGTTGTCCGTCACACCCCCTACCTTGATGGTAGAAGTTGTGGTTTTGGGAGGTGTTGTCAGAGTAACCTGGAGGATTAGGTAACACTGGGGAATATGCAATGCCATCAATGTGCCAGTCATGGAGTCAATCAATGTTTAGGTGATTGATAGGGTTCCAATCAAGTGATCTGCTTGTCCCAGATGATATTGAGCTTCTTAAAATTTGTGGGTGATTCACTCATCCAGGCAAGTGGAAATTATTCCATCACGCTCTTGATTTGTGCCTTGTAGGTGGTGGAAAGGCCTTGGTCTCTGATGTTGGCCTTCCGCCGTCATACATTTTCAATGGTTCTATGATTCAGTGGTTCTATTTGAGAACCAGGAGGGCCTGAGGCAGAGTGCAAGTCATCACTCTAAGTTCAAAGAGTGGAGTTGCTTGGACAAGGGTGCCATCACTGACATGCCTTCACGGACATCACCTAGCTTTACAGGTTTTTAAGATTGTGTTCTGGGTTTCTGAACTTGGGAAATGTCTCTAAATCTTCTTTAAATGTCACAAGGGTTTCTGTCTCTCTTATTTCAAGTTGTGAGTTTTGTAACCTTTCCACTCTCTTGGTGAAAAGATTATTCCTTTCAGAGTCATCTAGTAGGAAAACAGGCCTTCGGCCATCAAATCCATGACAACAATTTCCACTAATCCTAACTAAACCCACATTTCCATCAAATCCCCCCACATTCTGTCACTCACCTAACACTAGGGATAATCTACAGTGCCCAATTAACCTACCAACCCTCTAATCTGCCTTCTAATCCTTCTAGGAATTACTTCTGGCTGCATTTATTCTGAAGCAGAAGAAATTTCAAATATAATTTGGTGAAACATTTTTTAAGCTCTCGCTTCCTGCTGGGGTTCTCCACACAAAGCACAGATTTTCTTTCTGTAATTATAACTGGAAATGCAATCCTTTAAATCCACCAACTCATTTGCAATTTGGCTTTGAAGATCAAACTTGATCCATGCCTTGAAAGCAGATGTCTCTTTTCCATCTGTACCCTGCATCCTTCCAGAGTGACAGATAGAGACATCTTGGGGACATTACATGACCTTTGATTTTAATGTCAATTTTAGTTGAGGACTGTTTGAAGTGCTAATATATTCCCCACGAGGGAAATAGTGGGTAGATTGGCAAATAACACTTGCATATATTCTAGCCAATAACTTATTGAGCAAGAAGCTTCCTTCTGGCCATGTAATGTTAACAAATTGTCAAATTTGTCAAATCAGTTTTACTCAGCTATAGGCTTCCAAAATAAGAAGGTGAAAGAGGAAGATGGTGAACAAATGTGTTTATTAAAGCAATTATTCTGGTGCAGAGACTGACCCTATCACCCAATAAACTATTAATGGGGCAAGGTACAAGGTGCTACAGAGATTCAACATTGTTTTTGGGCTGACCAGGTGCTGCAGGGAGTTTGTGGAAACTCATCCCCACTGCTGATGTTACTAAGGACTCAGGTCTGAAGAGTGTGAAGAGGAATGTGAAGAGCCATTACATTGCTGTAGCAGCTCCACTGCTGAGGAGTGTGAAGAGGCATTGTGCCACTCCATCATCTCCATTTCTGAGGCTGTTGAGAAGAATGAGCATGGTCTAAGGGCTTTGAAGAGGTGTGTGAAGAGGCACCATGCTACTATATCATCTCTGTGTCTGAGGTTGTTGAGGAGACTGGCAAAATGGGAATGGTCTCTGCAGTGCACAGAGACATTTATACTACTAGAAAGTGATCTATAAACAGATGCCAGTGTGAGATGATGGACCCAGACCCAGTGTTTTGGTTAGAGAGCGTGTCAATCAATGCTGGTGTAAGTGCTGCTCTGATGCAGAGTATCCCTGGTCACCTGCCAACCCAAAAATAACCAGTTTATTCCTAATCTCTATTTCTACTCATTGACCAATGCTCAATGCATGGCAGTATATAAGATAAGATATTTATTTATTAGTCACACGTACATCGAAACACACAGTGAAATGCATCTTCTGCATTACTGTGCTGGGGGCAGCCTGCAAGTGTTGCCACTCTTCCGGCGCCAACATAGCATGCCCACAGCTCCTAACCCATACAGCTTTGGAATGTGGGAGGAAACCGGAGCACCTGGAGGAAACCCACGCAGACACAGGGAGAACGTACAAGATCCTTACAGACAGCGGCTGGAATTGAACCCAGGTCAGTGGTGCTGTAATAGCGTTACACTAACCGATCCCGTGTACTTCAAATTTACTTATTAACTTCTTGTGCGGCACCTCAATGAGTGCCTTCTGAAAGTTTAATTACATTACATCCGCTGGTTCTCCCTTTCCTAGTTACCATCCCAAAAACCCTAATAGATTTTTTAAACATAACCTCCTTTCACAAATCTACTTTGACTCTTCCCATCTTACTATTGCTTCCTGTGTTACCACCTCCTGACTATTCCACAATCTCCCGATTACTGACATTGGGCTAATTGGTCTATTGCTCTATCTTTTCCCTCTCCCTTCTTTTTTAAATAGTTGGGTTACATTTGCTGCCTTCCAATTTGTGGGAAAACTTTTAGAATTAGTGGAATTTTGTAAAATAACAGCCAGCAAAGCCAACACTGCTATATCCTCCTCTTTCAAAACATTTAGGTGGAAGTCATTAGCTTCTGGAGATTAATTGCCTTTCACTTTCATTGATTTCTCCAATTTTTTTTTAACTAATATTAATTTCTTTCATGACAACTTTGTCTCCCCATTCCATTGGTGGGTTATGCAGCTGAGTCAAAGGAGCAGTCAGCCGTGGCAATCACACGGCAACATTCCCCAATAAACTGGTCAACTGGTAAATTGTTTATTATTGTCACATGTATTGAGGTACAGTGAAAAGCTTTGTTTTGCATGCCATCCATACAGATCATTTCATTACAACAGTGCATTGAGGTAGTACAAGGGAAAAGAATAACAGAATGCAGAATAAAGTGTTACAGTTACAGAGAAAGCACAGTGCAGGTAGACAGTAAGGTGTAAGGTCATAATGAGGTAGATTGTGAGGTCAATAGTCCATTTTATCGTACTAGGGGACCGTTCAATTGTCTTATAACTGTGGGGTAGAAGCTGTCCTTGAGCCTGGTGGTAAGTGTTTTCATGCTTTAGTATCATCTGCCCAACGGGACATGGGAGAAGAGAGAACGTCTGGGGCGACTGGGGTCTTTGATTATGCTGGCTGCTTCACCCAGGCAGCGAGATGTATAGACAGAGTCCATGGAGGGGAGGCTAGTTTCTGTGATGTGCAGAGCTATGTCCACAACTCTTTGTAGTTTCTTGTGGTCACAGGGAGAGCAGAGCTTTCTATGGTGCATTGATAAAAATCTATGAAGGTCAAAGGGGACATGCCAAATTTCTTCAGCTAAGAAGTTTAAATTCAAGAAATTAAGAACATGGAAGCAAGAGTAGGCTATCTGACCCGCAGGCCTGCCCTGCCATTCAATGCATTCATGGGCAATCTCTGCTAGCCTCAACTCCTGCTGCAGGTAGTTGATTCAGTAATGATAAGAATGAAACTAGAACTAGTTCATTAATGTTATTAAGGGAAAGAAATGTGCCATCCTCACACAGTCTGGCCCACATGTGACTCCAGACCCACCAGTGTGGTTGACTTTAACTTCCTCCTCAGTTTAATGGCGACTGATGACAGACAATAAATGTTGGCTTTGCCACCGCCATCCATATTAATGAAATGAACTGATCACCCTGCTGTAGGAAAGATGCCATTAAACTGGAAAGTGTGCAGAAAAGGTTTACGAGGATGTTGCCAGGACTAGAGGGACTAAGCTATGGAGAGAGGTTGAGTAGGCTCGGACTAAGAGGGGCATAAGTAGGGTCATTTTTCCCGGGTTGGGGAATCATGAACTAGAGGGCATAGGCTTAAGGTGAGAGAGAAGAGATTTAATAGGAACCTGAGGGGTAACTTTTTCACTGAGAGTGTAGTTCATATATAGAAGTGGTTGAGGCAGGTACATTATCATTTAAAAGGCACTTGGACAGGTATGTGGATAGGAAAGGTTTAGAACATAGAACATAGAACATTACAGCACAGTACAGGCTCTTCAGCCCACAATGCTATGCCGACATTAGAGGGATATGAGCCAAATGAGAGCAAATAGGACTAGCTTAGATGGACATCTTGGTCGGCATGGACCAGTTGGACTGAAGGGCCTGTTTCCCTGCCATATGAGTATGACTCAAAGTAATGACAAAACACAGTTTACCCAAGAAAAAGGAGTATTGCATTACAACTATACACCCAGAGCATCAGCATTATATTAACCTTTCATCACAGGACCTTTTACTTCACCTGTCTCAAAAACACACATCGCTAAGAGAGAATTTAGTTCAATTAATAGAGCTCATTAACCAATCTCAGTAGTATTATTGTACCCTGCGGCAAGGAAACAAAGTAACATAAAGTGACGTACCTGGTATTGGGGACAACTATTCACCATAGGATTTTGGTGTGAATGTCAAGAACCCTCCATGGATACATATCATTTCACATGCATTGATAAGTGTGCAGCTTGTTAATGTGTTGCCAAGGGTAATGATGTATTCGTGCCATCAGAAGAAGATGGAAAATGGCATCTATAGATTGAAGAGGCTTTTGGTAAAGGAGGAAGTTGGGAAGTGTTTATGATCCTTTGATACAGGGATCAACAGTCACTCAAGGGTGAAATAAAAAACAGAAAATGCAGGACATCCTCTGCAGCTCAGGATAGAGAGCAAAATAGAGTTAATGTACCAGGTCGAACACCCTTCATATCAGGTCTTCACCTTGAAACTTTAACTTTGGTTCTCTTCCCATGGATGCTGCTTGATCTCTTGAGTGTTTTCAAAAACACTTTCTAATTTCCAGCAGCTTGTCTGATTTTCACTTATGGATGGAGTCCTGTGAGACCTTGAAGGCCACTTCAGGACAAATCTACCTGCATGATGAAAAAAAGTTTCACCCATGTGGCAAATCGACAGACAGTTCTAAGATGACCAGAATTTTGTAAACATGATTATTGTGAGGTAGCTGATCAATTCTGCCTGCAATAATAGTAGGAAACTAGAAAAGACTATCAGAGTGAGAAACAGCAGTGAATGGGCTCTGAAAAGGTTAAAGATCACAGCCAGCCTGAGGTGATCAGGTAACGATCACTAAGGTGGATCGTGAGACAATACCAGGCCTCCTTTATACTGTCAGTTACATTGAGTCTGACATCCTTGGAAAATCAAGGTGTAATAATTGCTGATTTCGAAACTCTGGCTCATCTTTTGCAAAGGAGCCACAGATGACCTGATCAGCTATACAATCTTGTATTTGTCAATGACAACAAGCCAGATTGCTTTATTCTGCAGTGTTATAACTTGAGGTTAAAAGATTTCAGTAATCTTAATGCAACAGCTACTACTTAGATACCCTTCCTTTTCACTCTACCCTCCTTGTTACAAGCTAAGCCCTGCATATACTCATGACCATCTCAGGATGAATTCCCCAACAATCCAATGAGATGCAACTCTTTGTTCCCTTCCCCAATTGCAGCCCATTTCAGTGATGCATCAGCCGAGATCTGCTGGTGAATAACCAGTTCATCCTTCCTGAGTGCGGTAACTCTATCCTAACTATGACTCTATGACTAGTCCCTGTCCCAACTGCCACAACTCTGCCCTGACTGTAGCCTTTGTCCTGTCTGCAGTAATTCTGTGGCTGAGGGATCCCACTGCCACAACATAAAACTGTGGCATTCCCTTTGATCTAAAACTGTTGTCATACACCCTCTTCACCTATTGGCAGGGGAATTAATACTTCAACCCTCTTCCCCTTTTCCATCTAGTACCCATGTCTGTTTGATACATTTTAATTATTACAAAGCGTACATTTTAAGTGTGGCAACAAAAATTCTTAAACTTCCCAGCAATTCCTTTTTGCTGATACCAGAGACTGCAAATGCTGGAATCTCCAACTGCTGGAGGAACTCAACAGGTCAAGCAGCATCTGTGGAGGCAAAGAGATGATTGAGACCCCTGCAATACTTTCTGCAGTTGAGCTAAACCAAACCGATACCACATGAAAACAAATAACTCCTGCGTGTCAATATTTCTTAAAGCTTCTTAGAACAAAGTTTAGATTTACAAAGCTTCTACTTTTTGACAGCATTGTCGCTGGCTTTATGGATAAACAAATAACCCAGTTTGCTCGACTTGCTCCCCCCACTGTTACACTGCTGTTCTGTTCCTCACAACCACATCCTGCATTCAGAGCCCTCTATATGTATGGTCTCTCAAAGCATGATGGAAAGCTGCTGTCAATTTCTGGATTGTGACACAACCCTTGTTTCTACAGCCGTCCAGCCCCTGAATGTCAGAACCGTCAGTCACTCTTCATGCACATATGGCTACAGGTAAGAGCATATCTAAACAAGTGACAGTTACACCTTACAGAGGCAGGACAAATTATGATGGGGAATAAGAACATTTCTGAGATATTAAACAAATACTCTGCATGTGTCTTCGCCACGGAAATGCAGTGAAATGGGGAACCAAGTGTCTGGTGAGGATTAGGACACTTAATTAGTATTACTAAAGAACTTGTACTAGAGAGGTTAAAAACTGATGAATTCCCTCAAGCTCATAATGGTCTGTATCCTAGGGTTTTAAATAAGTGGCTATGGAGAGAAAGCTATGGATGAGATGGGATAAATGGGTGGCATTTCTGTAGATAAGTACAATGGTTGGCATGGGTGGGCTGAAGGGCCTGTTTCTGTGCTATGGGAGTCTATGACTCTACAATTAAATGACTCTCATTGGTGAACTGATTTTAATCTTTCAGAATTCCAGAGATTTTAGAATGGCTCCTACAGATTGAAAGGTAGCAAGTTCAACTCTGCCATTCAAGAAAGGACAAAGAGAGAAGGCAGAGCATATGGAGGCCAGTTATCCTGATACCAGTAGCAGCAACAACAATAGAATCTACTTTTTATGATCACTGTAGTAGTGCACTTAGAAAACCATAACATGATTGGGGCAGAGTTGGATGGATTTATGAACAGGAACCCTTATTTAATTAGATATATAGCAGGAAAACAGTTGCTGTAGTGTATTTGGCTTTGAAAGATTCAATAAGGTTCTTCAAAGCAATTATTGTATAAAATTACAATGACTCACAGGATTAAAAGAAATGCTTTAGCAGGATTGAGGATTGGTTTAGGAAAAAAATAGTCACTTTTAGTGACAGATTATAACCAGTCAGCTACCAAAAAATTCAGTGCGTGGGAGTTAGTTACCTACATTCTATATCAATGGTGTTGATGGGGAGATTATATATAATGTAATAATATTTGTAGATGATACAAAGCATGGGGTATATGGAACAGTAAGCTGACAGAAGTACTGAAAGAGACCACAAAGGAATTTAGGCAGGTAAAGTCATTGGTTAAAGATATGTCAGAAAGAATATAAATTGAGGAAAGGTGAAGCCACTGACTTTGCTCAGGAGGTGGTGAGATTATGGGAAGTTCAGAAGAACCCAGCTGTCCTTGTGCAGAAATTACAGATTGTTAACATGCAGCGGATAGTATATTAGCCATTATTATAAAGGGATTGGGCTAGAGTACTGTGATCAGTTCTGGTCTCCTTGACTAAGGATATAATTCCCATAGAACAACTGCAGCAAACACTGGATTGATTTTGGGGTGATTGGATTGTTGTGTACAGTCACAGAGTACTTACAGAGGGCATTCAGCCCAGCAAGCAGAATATAGAACAGTACAGCATAGGAACAGGCCCTTCAGCCAACCATATCTGTGCTGATCATGATGTCAGTCTAAACTAATCCCATCTGCCTTTCACATGACCCAGATCCCTCTATTCCTGCTTGTTCATGTGTCTATCTAAATGTTTCTTAAATATTGCTATCGAATCTGCTTCTACTATTCCCCTGGCAGCACATTCCAGGCGCCTACCACTCTCTGTGTGAAAGGCTTGCCTCACACACCTCTGTTAGGCTTTCACTTTAAACCTATGCCCTTTAGTATTTGACATTTCCACCCTGGGGAAAAAGACTCTATCCTATCTACTGTTTGACCAAAACCTGTATTCCTCTGGAGACACAAGCGGACTGCAAATGCTGGAATCTGGAACAAAAATAAACTGCTAGAAGAACTCAATGGTCAAGCAGTATCCTGTGGAGGCAAAGAGATGCAGGGTCTCAACCTGAAATGTCGACCACTATTTTACCTCTACAGAAGCTACTCGACCTGCTGAGTTCTTTTCTGCAGTTTATTTTTTGCTCCTGCTTTCTCTAGCGTTTACAAGGAATGAAAGACTCAACTGGGTTGATGTTAGTGATTGCCTTCCTTCTTCGAGAACTTAGGGTTGTTTAGTCTCTACATAAGGGATTGGGTATTTAGGATGGAGAGAAAGTTTTTCACTCTGATGCCTGTGAATAAGATAAGATCTCTTTATTAGTCACATGTACACCGAAACACACAGTGAAATGCATCTTTACGTTGAGTGTTCTGGGGGCAGCCCACAAGTGTCGCCACGCTTCCGGCGCCAATGCAGTATGCCCAAACTTCCTAACCTATACGTCTTCGGAATGTGGGAGGAAACCGGAGCACTCGAAGGAAACCCACGCAGACATAGGGAGAACATACAAACTCCTTACAGACAGTGGCCAGAATTGAACCTGGGTCTCTGACACTGTATACCGTGCCTGAGTTCACTGTCCCAGAGGACCATGGAAGCTAGTGAGTGAGTACAGGAGTGAATCAGTCAAAGGTATAAGAATGCGGGTAAGATCTGATCAACTGGCAAAAATGGATTGGAGGGGTAGAGTGGCCTACTTCTACTCTATATCTACTTATTAAACCATCAGCTGATGACACATACAGGAGATATTGAAATGCAACATAACAAGTTCAAATGACATTGTAGAAATTTAATTTAGGCACTTTAAATGCTAGAGAAATTGCTAACAATTCTCTGGTGCTTTTAATACTAATATTATCATCTCCTAATATAGCTGAATTCTATGTGATGTGATAAAATTAATGTCATCATTGTACTGTATAATTTATTATAACAATGACTTTTTCCCTCCATTCCTCTACCTATCAGGAGAAAGTAATCTATAAAATGAAGGAATGGTAAAAGGTACAACCAATTTTAAAATTCACACTTGCATTGCCTTAACATAATTATTTTCTTTCAAGCATAATGAAGATGTATAGTAGTTGACTTTATCTGATCACTCTCAAGTGTGAATCTCTTATTTTTTTCGCTTGATTATCATTCTGTCATTCCACACTAGAGCTTCCCAACAGTGAAAATATTAATTAAACAGTATTATTTAAAGGGCAGACAAGATGTATAGCATTTCTTTTTTCAAAAGACTAATTAGCATTGCCACAGTGAAAATAAAATGACATTTCCTGACATCCAATTAAATGTGTAGAATGCAAAGGAACAATTTCTGTAACTTCATTACTCACATTCTAACACCACGCTGTTGTCAAGCTTATTAAAGTTGTCGTATTTTTAGAATCACCTATCCATTTTGAACCTTATTAAGTAACAACTTTTTGTCAGCCTTTTCATTTTACTTCATCTACAAAATCAATCTTGCCTTGTGTCTGATATTAATTTTGTCAAGAACATGATTTTATAAAAAAACTTGGAAACATACTTAATACTATTTCTTCTGCGTAAATGAAGCTACTTCAAGTCAAAAACCACATTTGTAATAATTAGGTAATGCTCTGTTTAGCAGATTTATTGGAAGGTTCGAGCAGAATAAATTTTACAGTGACCTTGAGAAGAGTAATAATAATAATTCTGAGTATTAGGGCTGCAACATAAGGATCAGAGAATAGTAGAGAATAACTCTTCATTACAGAAGACTGAAAGGCCACAATACAGAAGCTCTGTAGATGTGTAGGTTCAGGAATAATGCATAGGTAAGCTGATAATTTCAATGGGCTCCAAGATGGAGTTACAAAACATGATCATAAATTAACCAGCCTTCAGCAAGGCCACAAACTAGAAGAATGTCCTCCCTACAGATAAATAACTAACCAGAGAACAGAAATGAGATGAAGAGAATCTTTTTAATGCAGCAGGTTATTATGATGTAGAATGCAGAGCTTATCGGGTTGGTGGGAAGTATGCTCCAATAAAAAACTTTCACAAGGGAATCAGACATCGGGAAATTTTGTAGGCATATGCTGAAAGAGTAGATTAATGGGACTAACTTGTTGGTTTTTTCAGGGGCTGGCACAGCAACGACGGGCTGCTTTCTGTGTAGTATTGTTTCTACAGTTTTACAAAGTAACCGGACACACTTCCAGTAAAGTCATTTAACTCAGTGTTCATTATCTCCTTCAGAAAAAAAATGGAGAATATTTGGCCGAATATAAGGTTCTGGATTAGAAGAAAGATTAAAAATAATTAAGTACTGTGCAGAACACATTAATTCCTGTATTTCTTGTTGCCATGGAAACCTCATGTCATTGAATGCAATCAATTAAGGCTGAATAATATGACAAGGTTGGGTGGATAATCTGGGGCTTTACTGGAATAACCAAGGAAGGCAAGGAAGAATGTCTCAACTGACTTCACTTTAGATATTAAATAATTTGTAAGACAAAGTTGTCCATAGTCAGTACCTAGAAGAGAGGACTGATCTTCCTCACCTCTTCTTATCATTTTTAAAGATTCACCGCAATAGTCACACCATTTTGCTTATACACAGTTCTTGGAGCAGGCATGAATTATCAGCTCAAGAAATATTGGGTGGATTGAGCTCAATCTGGGCAGCATTTCTGTTGAAAACTGCCTCCCATCACCTCCCCGATGGTTGTCATCTCATTAACAACACTGAAGTCAGAAACGTGCTAGAGGGTCGGAGGCCAATGCTCCTGATCTCCAGCTCCACCACCTGGCCCACCATGGAGTCCACTGATGGTTGATGATTGCATTGAGCTGAAGAACCAATTGCAATTCCCCTTTGGCAGCTGGGTGACCCATTCATCTGAATGGAGTCAGCAACCTTCCGTAAAAAAGCTAAGTTCAGGTTAACATTTTTGTTTATTTGTGTTAATTATTTTACAGTAGTTCAATGCACTGTGGCTAAATTTATATTGCTGTGGAAGCCAAAGAAATTTGGCATGTCCCTTTGACCCTCACCAAGTTTTATCGATGCACCATAGGAAGCATCCTATCTGGATGTATCATAGCTTGGTATGGCAACTGAGAGATAAGGTATCTTTATTAGTCACATGTACATCGAAACACACAGTGAAATGCATCTTTTGCGTAGAATGTTCTGGGGGCAGCCCGCAAGTGTCGCCACACTTCCAGAACCAATGTAGTATGCCCACAACTCCTAACCCGTACGTCTTTGAAATGTGGGGGGAAACCAGAAAACCTGGAGGAAACCCACGCAAACACGGGGAGAATGTACAAACTCCTTACAGACAGTGGCTAGAATTAAACCTGGTCACTGGCACTGTAATAGCATTACGTTAACCGCTACACTACTGTGCTGCCATGTCCAAGACTGCAAGAAACTGCAGAAAACTGTGGACACAGCTCAGCACATCACAAAAACCAGCCTTCCCTCTGTGGACTCTGTCTACACTTCTCGCTGCCCTGGTAAGCAGCCAGCATAATCAAAGACCCCACCCACCCCAAACATTCTCTCTTCTCCCCTCTCCAATCAGGAAGAAAATACTAAGGCCTGAAAGCACATACCACCAGGCTCAAGGACAGCTTCTATCCCACAATAAGACTATTGAACAGACCTCTTTTACGATAAGATGGACTCTTGACCTCACAATCTACCTCATCATGGCCCTTGCACCTTATCGTCTGTCTGCACTGAAATTTCTCTGTAACTGTTAACACTTTATTCTGCATTCTGTTATTGCTTTTCCTTTGTACAATGTACTGATGTGAAAAAATGATCTGTATGGATGACATGCAAAACAATGTTTTTCACCGTGCATGTGACAACCAATGGAGAGGACATTCTCAGCAGCAAGTTGACAAAGGCCAGCGGGGGCAGTGATGGGAGGGGAGCCTCAGGTCTCAGTGTCTGACCCTTCTTCACCCTGCCAGAACTCCAAAGCAATGGATCCCATGGTTACCACACCGAGTAGATGCAGCTGCAGGGTTAGTATTGGGGGCCAAGCCCAGGCAGGGATGGGGGAGATTGAATCAAGCACAACCCCATTATTCATTTCAGAACCCCATGAATTCTGCATTCATTACAGTGGGGCCGCACTACCAGTCTTATAATTTTATAAACCCAAGCAAAAACCTGCCCCAAAGAGTCCAAAATGGTGAATGACCATTGCAGACCACATCCAGCATTGTGCATCATGTTGACTAGGTTACCCTGTCATCACCCAGAACACCTGGCCTCTTGCATTTGCAAATTGAAAGCCTTTATAAACCTGGCTCCTGACTAACTGTAGTAAGTGCCACGCTTAAAGTAGCCAAGCCACCAGTCTTTAAAAGGAGGCATTCAGTCTGACAGTAACATTTGAGTCATGATTGAATTATTGAGCTGGACCATTCATCCGGAGACCAAAGCAGCTGGGGAATTTAAATTCAAGCAATCAAGTCCCGAATTAAAAAAGTTAACATTAGTAATAGTAATCACTAAACTATCAGATTGTTGTTAAAAAACATCTGGACATGCTCCAGGGAATGAAATCTGCCATCCCTATCTAATGTGCTCTCTGAAATGGCCTATCAAACCACTAAGTTTAAAGGGTTAGGTTTAAGAATGGACAATCAATGCCAGTTTGCTGGCAATGTTTGCATCCTGAGTACATAATAAAAAGTGAGTACATTAATAAAAAGTAAACAAAAAATCTGTGCTATTTCCCAAAATATGGACTCATGAGGAGCAGAGGTGTTTCCTTTGGTTCAGTCTATTAAAACTTCCCAGCCACCATGAATTTGCCCAACTCTCAATTCTCTCCCCAATTCAGCAGATTCTTTCAACAATTAAGGAAGGCAGGTCATCTTCTTAAGTATGTCTGTGGCTTTGATCTCTGTTTAGTGCCCTGGAAGCTTGAAGATCAGTATTTTGGTAGGTTACTTGTGATACCTATTATCATGGATTAATAATGATTGCTTTAGGTTTTAACTGCTACAAGAATCTGATTTAAGGAGTATGTGCTTTTTCAACCCCTGCTAATCTCTGGTCAACATCAAACAGCTCAGTGGGAGACAGAAAAATTCAAGAAAGTAGCAAAAAGAAGCATTCTTTCAGTGGACAGAGAATACCAAACAATTTAAATGAAGATCATAGATCAAAGAACAGTACAGCGCAGGAGCAGACCCTTGGCCCACGAACTCTGCACCGAACATGATGCACAATTGAACTAAACTCTTCTGCTTGTACATGATCCATCCCCTGTATATTCATATATCTATGTAACATCCCTTTAATCATCACTTATTGTACCTGCACCTACTGTCTACACCTGCAGCCTGTTCCAGGCACCTAACTGTCTCTGTGTAAATAACATGCCCCATACATCGCCTTTAAACTTTCCCCCTCTCACCTTAAGTGCATGCCCTAATTTAACATTTCTGTCGGAAAAATTCTGACCTATCTATGCCTCTCATAATTTTATAAACTTCTGTCAGGTCTCCCCCTCAGCCTCCAACACTCCAGAGAAAACAATCCAAGTTTGTCCAAACTCTCCTTACAGCACATACCCTCTAATCCAGGCAGCCTCCTGGTAAACCTCTTCTGCAACCCTTTCCAAAGCCTCCACATCCTTCCTGTAATGGGGCGACGCACATGTGTCTGAGTTTTCTGTGGGAACCTTGGAATAGAGTGAGTAGCAGGAAGATGCACTAATCAGTTCATCGATTCACTGGGAAAAAGTAAAGACGGGAGAGTTCTTTCCCTGACTCACTGACCAGCTCACAGTAAATGATAATTAATGAAATGGCAATGGGATCTCTCCTACACTCACTCATTGAACTAAATGAATTCAGGAAGTTGCCCATGATTTAGCATGAGTGACCATTCGGCCCCTCAAGTTCTGCAAAGATCATGGTCTGTTAAAGATTCACTTCTGATAGCCCCGATGTAAGAAGATTAACCAAAAGAGCCTGAAATAAACTGAAAGTTTGGGACTTAAGATGTTTTCACATTGGCTACCCACCTTAATTTCTTTAATTCTTTCATCTTTGAGGATCTGGGTGTTGTTGCAGAGCCAGCATTTATTGCCCATCCCTAATTGCCCTTGAGAAGGTTGTGGTGAGCCACTGTTTGGAATTGCTGAAGTTCTCCTGCTAAAGGTAGTCATCCAGTGTGGGCAGGACAGATGTTCCAGGAATTAGACCAGTGAGAGCAAGAGATACATTTCCAAGTCAGGACCTTGCGTGACTTTGGACAGAAACCTGTAGATCGGCAGTGTTCCCATGCATCTGCTGCCCTTGGCCTTCTTGGTCTCAATGGTTGCAAGTTTGGGAAGAGCAGTTGAAGTACTCTAAGTGAGTAACTGCAGAGCACCTGGGAAATGGGAAATGGCTTCACACTGTGGGGCAGTGGTGAAAGGAATGAATGTTTAAAGGAATGAATGATGAATGGGGCTCCAACAAGTGGGCTGCTTTGTCTTGAGTGTTGTTGGAGGCCACAGTCATGCAGAAACATCACTCTTACCTCACCTCTGGAACTCAGCTCTTTGGTGCATGTGATGAAGTTGGAGCCTGACAAAACTCAGATTGGACATCAGTGAGTAGCCTATTAATGAGGATCATTTGATAGCACCTTCCATCATTTTGCTGATGATTGAGGGTAGACTAATTGGACAGTGATGAACTGGATTGGACTTGTCCTTCTCCTGAAGGGGACATACCAGGGAAATTTTCCACATTGTAGGCAGATGCCTGCATTGTAACTGTTCTGGAACAGATTGACTGGAGGACACAGCTAGCTCTGGAGCACGGGTCTTTGGTACTACAACTGAGATGTTGCCTTGTCCAATAGCCTTTGCTGCATCCAGTATTTCTCAGCTGTTTCTTGACCTGCAATCACATGGAGTGAAACGAATTGGTTCAATACTAGTTGCTGTGATGTAGGGATGTGAGGAGGAGGCCAAGATGAATAATTTCCCTTCAGGCTCAACCTGGTTGCGAATGCTTCACTCTTATCCATCGCCATCACACTTTGGGCCCCACTGCCATTGAAGGGACGGATCTTCCTCCTTCATTAGCTATTTAATTATCCACCACTGTTCATGTTTGGGCGTGGCAGTGGTGAAGAATTTTGATCTGATTGGTTACTTGTGGGCCTCACTTACCTATTTTGCTGTTTGCAAACATGCATCTTACTGCCTTTGTCCATAAGTCGTGAGTATTATCAGAGTGGACAGCTCAGAAGCTGCAGTGCATCTTGTTGATGGTACACACTGCAGCCACTGTGTGCTGGAGTGGTGGAGGGTAAGAGTGTTTAGCCTTATGGATAGGGTACCTATCAACTGGGCTGCTTTATCCTGGACTGTGTCCAAAGATACCCTGCCTCAACATCTTTTTAGCTATGCCAGCTGCTGCTCCTGTCATGGCCTTCTGGACTCCACATTAAACTAGGGTTGATCCCTCAGCTCGAATATAACAGGAGGGCAAGGACTATGCTGGGCTATGAGATTACAGACTGTGGCGGCATACATTCTGCTGCTGACGGTCCACATTCATGCCTGGCTTTAAGCAGCCAGGTCTGTTCTGAGCCTGCCCCATTTAGCACAACTGTGGCACCACAAAAACACATTAGTTCCTCTCACCTTGGACCACACAGTAGAATGGAGGGTGACCTTGATCTGAGGAAGAGACTTTGTCTCCATGTGGACTCTGGCAGTGATCACTTCTACCAATGTGGTCAAGTAGTTAGCTTACCATCTGCCACAGACATGGTCTGGCATCTATATCCTCCAGGACTCAGCCAGCTTGGTCTAAGCTAGTGTTACCAAGCCACTCTTAGTGATGGCCATTGAAGTCCTCCAACCAGAGTATATACTTGCTACATGTTTCAATCCACGTCTTGTTGGCGGGTCGTAGGACTAATCAGGAGGAAGTTTCCTTGCACATGTTTGACCTGATGTCTTCAGATTTCCTGGGGTCTGGAGTAAATGTTGACCATTCCCAGGGCTACTCTGTCCCACCTGTATACCTCTCTACTGTCCCCTTTGATGGGTCTGTCTGGCTGGACAGAATTCATCCAAGGATTGTGATGGAGGAGTAAGGCATGTTTTCTTTATGTATGATTCTATGAATATCATTATGTCAAGTTATTGCTTAACTAGTTTGTAGACCAAGTCTTCCAGTTTAGACGTAAGTCCCCAAATGTTTGTGAAGAGGAACTTTGCAATGATTGACTGGGCTGGGAATGACTTTGCTGTGTCTGAATTTGATCCTGAGGTTGAGGTCAAGTGGTGCATCTAACTTCATTCATCTTCTATTCTAACATAATGGTCATGATATGACTGAATGACTTGCTGGGCCATTGCAGTGGACATTTAAGATTCAATCCATAGTGCCGTTGGTCTGGAGTCACCCATAGGCCAGACCAGGTAAGAATGGCAGATTTCCTTCCCTGAAGGACTTTAGAGTTATAGAGTTGTACAGCACAGAAACAGGCCTTTCAGCCCACCAGGTCCGTGCTACTCATTTTGTCTATCTACACTAATCACAGTTGCCTGCACTAGGTCTGTATCCTCCTATGCCTTGCTTATTTAAGTGCCTGTCTAAATGTCTCTTAAATGTAGTTACTCGATCCGACTCCACTACCTTCTCTGGCAGTGCTTTCCAGATATCAACCAATCTCTGTGCAAAAAAACTTTCCCTTCAACTCCCTTTAACACTCCTTCCTCCCACCTTAAACCTATGCCCTCTTGTTTTTGCTAGCCCTATCATGGGAAAAAGATTCTATTTATCGATCCTATCTATGCCTCTTATAATTTTAAATTCCTCTATCAGGTCACCCCTCAGCCCTCCTCACTCCAGGGAAAACAAGCCCAGCCTATCTAATAACTAGAGTCCTCCAATCCAGGCAAGATCCTGGTGAATCTGCTTTCACTCTGTCCAGTGCAGCCTTTAGTGTGGCCACCCAGGACTGCACACAAGAGTCCAAGTGTGGCCTAACCAGTGTTTTGTGAAGTTGCGGATGGGCTTTTACAACAATATAACGATTTCATGGTCATCATTTTTTTAAAGTTACAGATTATCTGAATTCAGGTCGATATGTGTGCACACATGCGTGCTTGTGTGTGTGCGTGTGTGGTGCGTACGTGGTGCGTACGCACGCCCTAATTGCAGCTACAATTCCTCAACTTGTATGGATGAAATTTGCCAGTATAGCAGCATAATACAGACGTTGGCTTCCAAACCCACTCTTGTTGGGAGATGTTGTGTTGTAATTAGTGCCACTTTTATTGTGCTCAGGCTATCAGAAGCTAAATCCAATTTAAATAGAAAGCATCATTACCCTAGCAACTGGGAATGTTTCATAATTATCTTATTGGCATAGGATTGAAAACTATGTTATCATCAGCAATCATCATTCTTTGAACGGATCCTCTATGCGCATAATCAGAGGGTTATATCTTTCTCAGTTAGCCTTAATCAGAAAAACCCACAGCAGTTCATTTCAGCTTGGAGCACTGTCAGTAGTGCCATCACTGTCATCTTACAACAATCATTTCCACTTCAACAGTGTCATTACTAAAAAAAAAATTAAATAATTTGGAAGAGGCATAAATCTTTTATGCAAGCTCAGCACTATTCAGAACGACAAGTTTGTTCCATATAATTGTCATCAATGCCCCAGAAAGTAACAGAGCTCAGAATCCTTTCTCCAGGTAAAACCAACCAATTGCCTCACTGTGATTCCGGACAAATACCTCCCTTCACACAGATGTGGCTCAGATGTTACCTTTGAGTCATAGTGTCAAAGAGAGATACAGCAAGGAAACAAGCCTTTCAGCCCATCTAGTCCATGCGGACCATTAACAGTCCATTTTCACTAATCTAACATTAATTCCATATCCTCATCAACTCCCTCCAGAGTATACTACTCAACTTCACACTAGGGGCAATTTACAGTGACCAATTAACCTACCAACTGCACATGTTCGCGACATAGGAGGAAACCAGTGCACCCAGAGGAAACCTACATGGTCACAAGAAGAATGTGCAAACTCCACACAGACAGCAGCCGAGGCCAGATCTCTGGTGCTGTGAGGCAGCGGATCTACTAGCTGCACTACCATGCCACCCAATTAGACGGTTGTGAGTTCATGTCCCAACCCAGAAGATTGAAGTCCATAAACTAGCCTGATGTTTTCTAGCATGGCACTGAGGGAATGAGGCACTGTAGGCAGCACTGCTTTTTGGAGATGACTTTGAATTGGAGCTATCCCAGGAAGTTATCCAATGGCACCATCTGAAAGATCAGCACAGCGCTGCCCAGGGACCTGACTGGCATTTGTTCCCCAAGCAACATCTTCAAAACAGATTATCTGATATTTACATTGCTGTTTATGCGATATTACTTTCCATAAACTGGCATTCACACTTCCTACATTACAGCTGTGAACAGGTTTTAAAACATTTCATCCTAAAGCATTTGATTACAAAAGACACTATATAAATGGGCTGTGTATTGTGACATCACTGAATGCTCAGATTCATTAGTCAAACTTGGTTACTTCATTGCCAAAAGCAGCTGAGTTTGGTTTTGTGCACATAATTTATATGTTACTATCCTCAACTGACTTCAGTTTTTCTGGAGAAAGTGCCTTGATTTAATTGGGAGAAGTTGCTGTAGTTTCTCTTTCCTCACTCTACACAGAGTTAATTGACTTTGTTTGCTGTACAATTGACTGCAGTGAGTCATAAAACCAGCCCCATTCCCATCTCATTGGCTGCTGTATTGTTGTTAATAAATATTCTCATCCAAATGCAATTTTTTTTCCTTTACTTTACAAAACCTGATTACTATTTTAGTGCTGAACTGACAGGAGGTTGTATTTTGTGGCCACCCACCTGTTTCACAGGCAGTGGAGTCCAGAAGTTCCGGATATTAAGTTTGCAATTATTATTCGAGATTCTCAAGGGAGCACTTCAGCTGCCAGTCTGGGTTCACAAGGTTATCTGTTGTTTCTAATGAGTGGCATATGGGATATAATGGAGAGATCTGTGCAAAATTCAGAAACCAAAATTAAAATGAATTGCAGATGGTCATATCAACCACTATTAAGAAAAAAACTACTGAAATAATGAAAGCCAAAAAATATGTTTAAATATAAGAAGAAATTGTCACCAAAGGCGGTGATTTCTTAAATTATTGGAGAATCCAGTTGGGAATCAGTGCAGTCAGGAGAGGTTTCATAAAAGATCTGGCCAGACTATCAGAGACTGGTTGGCTTCCATGGCAACTCAGATCTCCGTGGAAGAAGCGGGTAAATTTGGCCCTGCCCTGGCTAAGAACAGAACCATTGATAAGGCACAAGGAGACAGCTGGGCAGATGAGCTAATCATCTTGCGAAAGATAATCTTGTTTCCACATCTGAGTCAGAGGGTTGGCACCTGAGAGATAAGCTCAGAAACAAGCAAGTTGACATTTGGAACTCTGAACTGCAGAATTATTTAATCAGGAGCTGTTCAATGTACTGTGCAATCAAGACAGCAGATGACTTGATTGCTGATAAAATTGGCCATCTTATTGACCTTATTAGAGACATAACAGGTTTCTGAAGGCTGTTTACTAATAGAGGTTGTCAACCTTG
Source organism: Pristis pectinata (assembly GCF_009764475.1). Lineage (NCBI taxonomy): Eukaryota > Metazoa > Chordata > Chondrichthyes > Rhinopristiformes > Pristidae > Pristis > Pristis pectinata. The sequence goes on along the minus strand of NC_067410.1, from coordinate 100,572,322 downwards.
TGATTTTCTGTTTCTTGCTGTTTGATGTATAGGATTGTGAATGGAATGGCAATGTGAGTGATCATTAAATAACCCATTTGCATTGCACAAGTGACTCAGTGCCTGCCACATTGGCAGTAGCTTTAAAACATGGGGGCTCTTAACAGGATCGGATTTCAGTACTTCAAACAGGCAGACTCTGAAATGAGTTCTTTCTTTGAAAGCAAAAACGAGAATTTTAAAATCCAGATACAACTGGAGCTATGAGCTGAGGGTAGTGGATGGATGGAAGGACCTGGATTAACTCACATTGCCATTGAAACCTGTATGATCCTGAGGGGTAACGACAGGGTTGAAGTGGAGAGGACGTTTCCTCTCATGAGTAATCCAGAGATTCCTTACCTGCGGACGATCTCTCTATTCTACTCTTGAGCATCCCAAGAATCCCAATATCCACAACCATTTGGGGAAAGGAGTTCTGAATTCCTACCTCCATTTGTCCTACTGAATAGAGGGACAAGAATAAGGAGAAAGGTCTTTCTGCAGATTGTCACATATCTCAATGATGACTGCCTCGGCAAATCTAACGTTGTTAATCAGAGGGGTTCAGATAAAATGTGGCCTGTTTCAAGGACACAATTTTACCCTCAATAGCAATGTCTTCAGTGATGGAGTGCTGCAAGCAGTGTCACCACCAAAACACTGAAGTGCTGGAGAAAGCATTAGTTACGGCATAGCCTGGGTGCCTGAACAGGCTGTGGTAAATTCTGAAGATGGACAGTCCTGTCTTGCAATATCAGTAGGGTGTCCCTTTAAACAACAATACCATGTGCTTTGGGTTACACTGAGACTCTTCCTAAATCAAATATAGCTTGCATCTTTGTGCTCCAATTTACAATGATAATTTCACAACAGACATGACCTCACCTAGGAGTGATCACTTGCTCAATCACAGTCATTTCTGGCTGAAAGCGAGGCCTTTGTGAATTTGACCAGGCACCTCCATGTGCTGTTTATTCAGGTTACAATACCTCTTGCACGATTTGACATAAAAGAATGTATACTAATCAATAACATTTCTAGCCTTAAGTGCCTTTGTTCTTGATAAACCCAACAGAGGAAATGCATTCTTAACTACCTTATCAAATCAGATATGACTTCTGTCTACTTCAAGCACTTTTCTGTCTTTAAATAGTAAACTATTAAATTGTCAAAGGGATTGGAGCTGTAGGAAAGATGAAGCAGAAACAATTAGAAATGATGCCTTTATATAAACACCCAACAGTCAAGAGAAAAACTAGGCTAATCCTTTAAAAATGTACTGTGAGAATGTGGGGATTAGATAAGATTGACGTACAATGATATCACTGACACAGATTTTATTGTATTCTATGCTGCTTTGGACCGAGTTTTAGCATTGTATTGGGATATGAATAGAGGAAAAATAAGCCCAAATATACAGCCAACTCATCAGTAGAATTAGGTCAAGATCATTCAGTGAATTTTATTTGACAGATTTAAAGGCCTGGAAATGTTATTGCCATGGTAAATTAACGATCATTAAATTTTCTTCATTGAAGCCAGCAGTAGGAGGCATAATAAACTCTTTATCAGAAAAATTACTGTCTCTGCTTCCAACCACATGCCACAGCTGCCTGATTACAGCATCTTTCCATTTTTGGCCACTTTCAAAGCTATCAGCTGTCACTTACATCTGATGTGGATGTCTATGGACAGCTTAGAGATGGTCTTCATTTTCCAACAGATTTAGAACAATTCTAGTGTGACAGCTCCAGAGTACAGTTTAGATCACTGCATTTCAGTCCAGTAAGAAAGAAAATAAATGGTCACTCTGGAGTCTGATCTGATATGATATCCTACAGCGTCACACTGATCCTATTAATCTTGGGAAGCCAAAGTAAGTGTGGTGCATTTTTATGTAAATATGCAAATGTGACGTGCATGTGAGACATAATGATATCATCACGCAGTAAAGCTGTTAGTCAGCAAAAAAGTGTGCACACGTGCTCTGAAGTCCTGGTGGCTCCTGGAGATTCTTGCAAATGACACTTACCAATTCTTTTAGATTGGGTCAGAGACCATTTCCTATTCTGCTACATGGAGGATGAATAAGATGCTTGAAGTAGGGATGAAAGTAACTTAGCTTACTGGTACAGACGAACTGCTAACATTGCTGATTTGAACTGATTGTAATTAAATTACCAGGGTTCAATTCCGGCTGCTGTCTGTAAGGAGTTTGCACGTTCTCCCTGTGCCTGCATGGGTTTCCTCCGGGTGCTCAGGTTTCCTCCCACATTCCAAAGACGTATGGGTTAGGAAGTTGTGGGCATGCTATGTTGGCGCCGGAAGCTTGGTGACACTTGCGGGCTGCCCCCAGAACATTCTACGCAAAGATGCATTTCACTGTGTATTTCAATGTACATGTGATGAATAAAGATATCTTATCTTATTATTGTCACATATACTGAGGTACAGTGAAAAACTTTGTTTTGCATGCCATCCATACAGATCATTTCACATCCGTACATCGAGTACAAAGGAAAAGCAATAACAGAATGCATAATATAGTGTTACAGTCACAGAGAAAATGCAGAACAGGCAGACAATAAGGTGCAAGGCTACGATGAGGTAGATTGTGAGGTCAAGAATCCATCTTATTGTACAAGAAAGTCCATTCAATAATCTTATAACAGTGGGATAGAAGCTGTCCTTGACCCTAGTTGTACAAACTTTCAGGCTTTTGTATCTTTTGCCTGATGGGAGGGGGGAGAAGAGAGAATGTCCGGGATGGGTGAGGTCTTTGATTATACTGGCTGCTTTATCGAGGCAGCGAGAAGTATAGACAGAGTCCATGGAGGGGCGGCTGGTTTCCATGATGCGCTGGGCTGTGTCCACAACTCTCTGCAGTTTCTTGTAGTCCCAGGCAGAGCAGTTGCTGTACCAAGCCGTGATGCATCCGGATAGGATGCTTTTTGGTAACTTTATCATCATTACACCATACCCACCTGTACTAGATTACTTTGACCACTGTAACAAACAAATAGTTTCTTAGCAAGAAATTGAGTCAGGTAGCACCTGTTCATCAGATGCTGTGAGCGTGCTGTGAGTTCCAAAGTGGTGTCCATGGCCAGCGTGGTCAGTTGTAAGGCAAGTAGCAAGAGTGATAATGCCGGAACTGTGAATGTCAGATGGAAATAAGGCAAAGCATGATGTCACTTACAGTGCAATGTTGATCTCATGTCAGCACTGTCACTTTGTAACTCAACAATACAGCTCACGGGTTCTGTGGAAAAAAAACGCACAGGTGAATACACAGGAAGGATGTGGAGGCTTTGGAGAGGGTGCAGAAAGAGGTTCACCAGGATGCTGCCTGGATTAGAGAGTATGAGCTATAAGGAGAAGGTTGGACAAACTGGGATTGTTTTCTCTGGAGCATCAGGAGAAGAGGAGTAACCTGACAGAAGTATATAAGATTATGAGAGTATAGATGGGGCAGATAGTCAGAATCTTTCTCCCAGGGTGGAAATGTCATAATAGAGGGCATAAATTTAAGGTTAGGAGGGGGAAAGTTTAAAGGAGGTTTGCAAGGCAAGTTTATTACACAAAGAATGGTAGGTGCCTAGAACTCACTGCCAGGGAAGGTGGTGGAAGCAGTTAGGACAGCAAACGTTTAAGAAGCATTTAAACAGGCACATAAACAGGCAGGGGATGGAGGGATACAGACCATATGCAGACAGATGGGAATAGGTTAAATTGGCACCATGGGCCAAAGGGTCTGTTCCTGTGCTGTACTGTTTTATGCTCTATGTTCTATGTTCCATACTCTATGTTCTTCCAGCATCAGGAAAGATCTACACCCACACTATTTAGTTTGTTCATTTCTTCAGAATATTGTTAAGATTCTGGAAATGTTTGATGTTTTCTATAGTTGCATCAAGTTACAGACATCTACGAGGAGAGGTACAGCGGGTATTGAGATTTTGAATAAAACATGTTCCCAAACATGGGGACATTAGTAGGCAATATAACAGAGACTGGGAGAATGTACAGAAACCATTCAGGGCATAACCTGCCACTGGAAGAAGGAGGGAAGAGGGCTCCCTGCAGGAAGTCATTCTGCCAGAAGGTCCCTGAAGCCAGCAAGGAACAACCTTTAGAATCTCTTGTTTTTAGAAGGATGCCCTCTCTGAAATGTGCTGTTGCAACTATAACATCAGAGCAGGGACCAGGACTGTATCACTTGTGACATCACCAGGACAATGAAATTTTACGCCTTAGCCTTCTTCAGAGTTGGAGGTGGAGTGGGAAGCAATATATTGCAACATGATGTTTATTAATGTGTAATGGAAGTTACTGAATCTGTCTATCCAAAGTAAACAAACTAGATTTCATTTTCTCTTGTCAGGGCCAAAAGATAGAGAGGGAGACTTGGCTTTGCTCTGATTTCAGGTTTTTTCTGTGGTACAAGGAGCCATTAACTGCACCTCATCCACTTCACATCTCAACTCTGCCTTTTACCAGAAACAAAGGGAGTTCCTCACCATCACTGGTGCCTGATAGTTCCCACAATCCTGGTCACAACTTGTGCAGAACGTACCTGCCTGCTACACAAACAGCAACTTGCCCCAGTACAGTATCTTGGCAGCATCTAGCACAAGATAGCCTCTACTACACTGGCTATCATGTGTACAGGATACACCCCGCCATCCTGACAGCAGGCAAGTGACCCCGGTGGTGGCCAATGCCCGATACCCTGAGAGCTGTTATGATGCATTCATTAAGTAGCAATCCACCATATCATCCACTCTCAATCACCGTGGCAAAAAAAAAGGTGGCATGACCAGCTGCTTAAGACGTGACTCATAACTCCAGTGCACAACTCATTTGCTTGTGTGGATCAAAAAACAATAAGAGCAAAATGGAATCTAATAGGGGGCATAATTTTAAGGTGATTGGAGGAAAATATAAGGGGGATGTCAGAGGTAAGTTTTTTACACAGAGAGTGGTGGGTACGTGGACGCACTGCTGGCAGAGGTTGTGGGGGCAGAAACATTAGGGACTCTTAGATAGCCACATGAATGATAGAAAATGGAGGGCACTGTGGGAGGGAATGGTTAGATAGAAATTAGAGCAGGATAAAATGTTGGCACAACATCATGGGCCGAAGGGCCTGTACTGTGCTGTAATATTCTATGTTCTAGAGGAAATCAATGTCCTGGGCTGCTTTGGAGGGGTCCCTCCAGGTGTTATAATTTCTGGAGGTCTTCTTAATGCATAACTTCATTGCCATGGGTGGAGAGCCTTAGCAAGCAATCATACCACCATTAGATTCAGAAAGGTTAAAGAGGAAGGGAAGGGCAAGGGGAAGAAAACCTCTATCAGCTGGACTATCAATGAAGTGGACAATGCTGGAAACTGTAACCCCCTTTGACTATGCTTCCCTGGGGTCTTTTTGGTCTTTTGGGATACAGGCCTCTGCTTCCAATTTCCGAATTGTAGATGGTTTACTCATTCCTAGACCAGAACCATTACACGTTTAAACACCAGCAGTTACGATGGCCACAATGTACCTTTCATTCAGGAGGTGGCAGAGTAGCTTTGAACAGAAGAAGATTGTTTTAACTTGGTGCTGGCAGTAATTGCAGTAACTCTGTAGCTGATGAACAATGCAGTTAGCACTGTATCACATCGACCAAGCAATGTAAAATTTGTCCAGATTCCAGCAACTGCAGTCTTTTGTGTTTCAAATGTAAATCTGGTGTTACAGCTGCATTGAAATCAGTGGTTAATCAACTGTACCCCTGAATTCATTTCAGGGGTGGTTCCGTTAAGTTAACCCTTTTGAGTAATTGAACAGCAAAGTCAGAGCCAATCTCCAAGACTGCAGGAATTGCTCAATGAGTGACTAATTCTAACTGATAAGTGAGAGAAATACTTTGAACAAAGAAGTACTGTGTAACTTTGGATTAGGAATGAAACAGAATTAAAGTGCATAATATCTACATGATAAATCCAGTTTATTCATCAAGTGCTGTGATACCCAGGATCATGCCAACAAACAGTTTCATACTTGAGCTCCAGGTAGAATTCCTGTCCGTCTGTCTGTTCGACAGGACCTGGCAGTACTCTCATCACCAGATTTATTGCCATGCCTACCAGTCCTGAACAGTTAATGATAAGCTTTCATCTTGAGCGCTGGAGGTGAAGGAGTAAAGGAATAAGAGGAACGCTGAAGCTGGTATAGCTTCAAATAATTGATTTTCTGTGCCACTCTGTGACAGAGATTAACAAATTGAGCAGTGTGCTCCAAAATGAACGTGAATTAAAGATTACATGATCCAAACAAAGACACACAAAATCACTTGCTGTGGGCTTTGGATATCAATCTCAAGCTGTTTGAGTATTCCTCCAAATACCTGCTTCTCTCTTATTTGTATTCCAAGCTAAATGAATGGATGTAAGGTGCATGCTGGTGTAGGGGTGAAGTGCTCAAGAGTATGCACTCCACTTAATTATAATACATTAATCATGACCGGGATTTTGAGCCTTGTTTAATTAATCAAAGTTAATTGCCGAACACGTTTTAATTAGCTTTGTCGTAGCCTTAGTCTGCGTTTTCCTGTAAGAACTACTGACTGGCACAAGGTATATCATATGATGTCAGCTGACTCCAGTCACCTCCGACTTGACAGGTTTCAGCAGCTTTTCTCAAAGAGTTCATAATTTAAGCTGGTAACATTTACAAAGAATCACAGTCAAAGAAGGTTTGTACGCGGTAGGAAAGTGCCACAGAAAAGGAAGTTTTTGCAGGCACAAAATGTTCTATTGCAATGAACTGAGAGGGATTTGGTCTTGCTGCATCCAAACATCCAAAAACACTACAATGGTGCAACGTGGAGAGTGAGCACCTGATACTTACCTGATAATGATTCGTAACACTTGTGATTTGCCAGCAGAGGGGTATTATCTTCATTGTTGTGCTTCTTTGAAGAAACGTAACATCCCCACTGACTACTGCGAATTCTTGGCCCATGACCACTCATGGTAGAGAAGGAACCTTCGTTGTGGTATTTAGAACCTCAGGTCCACACATCAGAGACACACAGAAACCCTGTATAAAGGTGGAAAGATGACACAGTTTCACAAGCTACCCATACTCTACAGGCACCTGCTAACCACCCTGTAGAAGAGCATGCGGTTGACCTCATCAATGACCTCAGAACCCACAAAACCAGAGTGGAAGCAAATCACCTTGATCTCGAGGAACTGAGTAAAGAGGAAGAACAACAATAATCCTGAGTACCCACCTGTAACAGACAGGAAGTTCTAAATGAACCAGACGTGCCTCAGTTCTTTAGGCAATGTGTAATTTTGGTTTGTTTCAATGTAAGAAAAGTTCGAAAATATAGCAAAATAATTTAAATATATAAGCCTATTTTAAGATGTTCCTGGTGGGTGCTAGTGTTTTAACATCATTGCTGCAAAGGAACAGTGTTGTGAAGATTGTTAAAGCAAATACAACTCAAATACAATACAAATAAATGGTGGGGGGTTAAGAAGCAAAGCATGAAGGTTAGCTAAGTCAAAAAACAATGCTAACTGCTAATGCTAACAGGAGTCCTGATGAAGGGTCTCAGCCCAAAATGTCGACTGTTCATTTCCCTCCATAGATACTGCCTTACCTGATGAGTTCCTCCAGCGTTTTGTGTTAATTGCTAACCTCAAAGAGTGTGCTGAAAGAGAATTATGTTTGAAGCTTGAAGGGTATGGAAGGCAGGGCACTAATCAATGTATGATGTTATGTTTGAAGCAAACAGATAGCCTGGGGACAGAAACAAACACATTACAGCTACCAGGAACATACGAACAAAAGCCTGATACTTAAAACAAGAAGGGGCAGAACACTGATTGAGAGATAAAGAGAACAACAGGAGAGGATGAAACATCCAAAGAGCTTGAAGCAAGTGACATTGGAACAGAATTGTAGCCAATTAGAAAAAGAATTTTCCCCTTCAGCAGCCACTCACAGTGAAGGATGACTTGCTTCCACTCGTTTGGGGTTGTGAGGTGGCTGATGATGCCAGTGTGGGGAACTGCAGACTGCTCTATAAGAGGAGCAGGGGTAAGAAACATTGTGTCACTTTGGATTGGGAATGAGATGGAATTAAAGTGTAAATCCAGCTTTCCCCACCATGTGCCATGATACCCCAGGTTGTCAATGATTCTTGCCAATTCAGATTTGAGCTCCTGGTATATTTCCTCTCCTTCAATTTGTCTGTGGGGCCACGTGGTACTGTCATCATCGTGTTTATTGCCTGAAGTCCTTCCACCAACTCATGCATTTTCCTTTTGGAAATTTTGACACAGAATTTATTCCAGATGAGTTAAACATCCAGCAGTACTACCCAAAATGTATGTGGAAAGTGATTAAATATAACAACTGTTTATTGAAACTCACATACCAAAACCCATTTTTTAACATCTAGTATTGTAATAACTTTAGCATCATAAAACTGTGTACACCTTCTATCAATGGTAGTGCTCCCTTTTAATAGTTTTAGGCAATGATCTCTCAGTCTAACCTCATCATGGCCTTACACCTTATTTGTCTACCTGCACTGCACTTCCTCTGTACCTGTAACACTATATATTGGTATTGGTTTATTATTGTCACTTGTACCGAGGTACAGTGAAAAATTTGTCTTGCATACCATTCGTACAGGTCAATTCATTACACAGAGCAGATACATTGTGTTAGTACAGAGTGCATTGAGGTAATACAGGTAAAAACAATAACAGAGTACAGAGTAAAGTGTCACAGCTACAGGTAAGTGCATTGCAGGTAGACAATAATGTACAAGGTCAAAAAAGGTAGATTGTGAGGTCAAGAGTCCATCTCATCGTATAAGAGAACCATTCAATAGTATTATCACAGTGGGATAGAAGCTGTCCTTGAGCCTGGTGGTATGTGCCCTCAGGCTCCTGTATCTTCTGCCTGATGGGCAAGGAGAGAAGAGAAAATGACCTGGGTGGGTGGTGGTGTCTGATTATGTTGGCTGCTTCACCAAGGCAGCGAGAGGTATAGACAGAGTCCATGGAGGGGAGGCTGGTTTCCGTGATGTGCTGGGCTGTGTCCACAACTCTCTGCAGTTTCTTGCAGTTCTGGTCAGAGCAGTTGCCGTACCAAGCCGTGATGCATCCAGAAGGATGCTTGGTATGGTGCATTGTTAAAATGATGAGTGTCAAAGGGGACATGCCAAATTTCTTTAGCCTCCTGAGGAAGTAGAGGTGCTGGTGAGCTTTCTTGGCGGTGGCGTCTACGTGGTTGGACCAGGACAGGCTATTGATGATATTCTCTCCTAGGAACTTGAAGCTCTATATTCTGCATTCTGTTATTGTTTTCCTTTTTGCTACCGCGATGGACTTATATACGGAACGATCTGTCTGGATGGCATGTAAACAAAAGCTTTTCACTGTATCTCAGTACACGTGACAATAATAAACCAATTATCCATTACCAATCTAAACATATAGGCAATAATTTATCCTTCTTAGATGCCATGTTCTTGTACAGGTTAGTGCAGGAAAATCACACTGAGGTGGAAGACAGCCATGATCTTATGAAATGCTGGACCAGGCACAAGGAGCAGAATGGCCTAATCCTTGTCCTAGTTATTTCATTCCTACGTATTGTTACCATTGAGCTGATCCAAGAACTTGGGTTATTACAGGAGCCAGGATACATTGTCTGACCAGACAATCTAGGTTTTTTTCAGTTTAATCCTCGACCACTGGTACCCTAGGAGGGACATGTTGCACCAGATCTATTGTTTTATCAAACTTTCTTCAATATTCACCTTAAGTTGTCTGGACACCTCAGTATATTTCTATATTAAGTACTGCTCAGTTACTGGCTGATAGTCATTTAATGCATCTGTTGTAATCCAGTGGATGCAGTACTATTGATTGCACCATAATCGTAATAATATTATTATTATCATCATCATCACTATTATTATTGTTGACAATATTCTTGCTCAAACCTGCCTCTTCACCCAGTAGAAGCCTTATAGCTATACTATCTACAAGCTTACAGTACAATTTATAGTTGTCACACTGAACCAACTTGTGCCCATCCTTTACAACAAAGCCAGGCTCCACCAAAATAATAATCACAGACCTAACTGGTTTCCCTTTACTTGTTTAAAGTCTTTGATTGCTTTCCTGTATAATTGAAGTGGAACGACATTCCATTAGGCAGCTGTGTCTACTTGAAAACTCAGGTAGTTTCCTGTCTCTAATTTAAGTACAACACACTTCTCATCATCCAAATCACTGATCCCATTGACAACAAAGTCAGTTGTTCCTGGTTCCCCATTAAATGCTCGGGCTCTATGTTCATGGACAGGTGTTTTTTTTTCCTACAGAAATTCTGCATTGTTACATATTATAGCAAAAGGAGGATATAATTTTCTCTTCTGGAATTCCTGGTTCCTGCTGTAGTTCTAAAGCTGTCATATCCATGAGTTTCCATAGTCCTGACTTGAAGGTCTTCTGTGTTGCCCTCAGACATTTCCTAGGTTTTATGTGTTGCTCTCACATTCTGTCTTGTTGGCTCACGGATGACTTTAAGTTCAGCCTCTATGCTTCCTGACACATGACAAATCTTATCTGTTTTCTCTAAAGTCAAGTTAGTTTCTGGAAGCAATCTTCTCACACACTAGAGTTTGCAATTCCACACGCAAGTCTGCCCTCCGTGTACTTCTCATGTCATTGCATGAAACTCATGCCTTTTAGAAAGGTTTTGTAACATTGTTTCATACTGGTCATATATCTCCCAACCTCCTGCCTTCCTCCATTAAACTAATACCTCTCAAATGAAATGTTCCTTACTTCACATGTGCGATTGTCCATATCTGCTTCAATTTGTTATACTTCAAAAAGTTTCTGTATCATTTTGTTCAAAGTGCCAGCTTTAAAAATAATTGTTACCTTGGCCTGTGTCACATCATGTTCTCTCCTCTTTCCCCTCTCTATAACTTAAAACAAGCTAATTTTGCCAATTTTCCAGTTCTGATGAAGAGTCCTTAACCAAGAACATCAACCCTGTGTCTCTCTCCTCCAGTGATACAGTCTCTAGTTTTGTTTCACATTTCCATTGTCTGCAGTATGTTTTGTATGTTTGGCATTACTGAGAATTTCCTAAACACATATAATATCATGAATTTATCCCCTCTTAAACACAGTTCATCTAAATGGAAAAACACTTCATTCTTTACATTCTGCACAGCCAGGTAAGAAGTATTGCTACATGGATTTGTTCCATCTTCTGCTCCGGCTCCATAGAACATTAGAATATAGAAAACAGAAGCAGGAGTCAAAGTCAAAGTCAAAGTTGAGTTTATTGCCATATGCAAAAGTGCATGCATGCACAGGTGCAATGAAAATCTTACTTGCAACAGCATCACAGGCATATATGCTTTTCCTTTCAACAGGATCATGGCTGATCTTTTGCCTCAGTGCTACTTTCCTGAATTAACCCTATATCATTTGAGTAACAAAATATCTGCAGTTTTTGTGTCATTATTTACCAAGGGGAAGGATGTGGATGGAGAGATTAGTGTGGAGCATACTTACAGGTATATGCTAGGGCACTTCGAGAGAAAAAAGGAGGTAGTGTTGGGTCTCTTAAAGAGCATTAAGGTGGATAAGTCCCCAGGGCCTGATGGGTTACACCCCAGGTTATTGAGAGACGAAATCACTGGGGCTTTGACCAAGATCTTCATGTCCTCTCTAGCCACAGGCGAGGTCCCAGGGGACAGGCGAGTAACTAATGTTGTCCCGTTATTCAAGAGGGAAACAGGGATAATCCTGGAAACTATAGACCAGTGAGTCTCACTTCAGTGGTAGGGAAGTTACTGAAGAAGATCCTTCGGGATAGGATTTATGAGCATTTGAAAAACCATGGCCTAATTAGGGAGAGTCAACATGGCTTTGTGCCAGGGCAAGTCATGACTTGCTGAAATCTGAAATAAAACAGAAAAAACTGGGATTACTCAGGTGGCCTTGGGTAAAAATCTCAACCCCTGAATATCCTACAGCACTCTACAGCCAATTCATGCTTTTAAAGTTAAGTCATTGTTGTTAAAAATGTAGCAGCTAATTAGCAAGGCCCCACAAGCAGAAATGAGGTAAATGCCCAAATAGTTTGTTCTTCAGTGATGTTGGTTGAAGAAGTAATATTGACTAGTTCACAAAGCTTCCTCAAGTAGTGCAAGGGATTATTTTACATCCACCTAAGGCCACAGAAGAAATATTGCAGTTCTGGTCATCACACTATAGGACACGCATGATTGCACTGGAGAGGAGATTCACCAAGATGTTGCCTGGGATGGGATGTTTCAGATATGAGGAGAGACTGGATAAACTGGGTTTGTTTTCCATGGAGCAGAGGAAGCTGAGGGTGGACGCAATAGAAGCATACGAAATTACTAGAGGCACAGATGGGCTAGATAGAAATAAACATTTCCCCATGGCAAGGGTGTCCAAGACCAAAGGGCATAGATTATCAATGCACCAAAGAAAGCATCCCATCTGGATGCATCACAGCTTGGTGTGGCAACTGCTCTGCTCTGGACCACAAGAAACTGCAGAGAGTAGAGAAACAAAGGACTGTAGATGCTGGAATGGAGATGAAAAACACAATGATGCTGGAGGAACTCAGGAGGCCAGGCAGCATCTGTGGAGTAATGCAGGAGGACTGACCTGAAACGTTGACCACCTGTTTTTCTCCACGGATGCTGCCTGGCCTCCTGAGTTCCTCCAGCATCATTGTGTTTTTCAAACTGCAGAGAGTAGTGAACACAGCCCAGCACATCACAGAAACCAACCTCCCCTCATGGACTCTGCCTAAACTTCTCGCTGCCTTAGTGAAGCAGCCAGCATAATCAAAGACCCCACACACCTGGGTCATTCTCTCTTCTCTCCTCTGGACTCTTGACCTCACAATCTACCTTGTTATGACCTTGCACCTTATTGTCTACCTGCAATGCACTTACCAGTAGCTGTGACACTTTACTTTGTATTCTGTTATTGTTTTTACTCTGTACTACCTCAATGCACTGTGTAATGAATTGATCTGTACGAACGGTATGCAAGACAAGTTTTTCACTGTACCTTGGTACAAGTGACAATAATAAAAAGGTTGAAGGTGAGGAGGGAAAAGTTCGGAGGGGATCTGTGGTTGAAGTCTGGAACACGCAGCATGAGAAGGTGGTGGAGGCAGGTACTCTCACAAAATTTAGGAAGCATCTGGATGAGCATTTGAATCATAAAGACATAGTAGGCAATGGACTAAGTACTGGTAAGTAGAATCGGTATAGATGGGTACTTGATGGTCAGCATAGACATGGTGGGCCAAATGGCCTATTTCTGTGCTTTATGACTCTATGAATCTCCATGAGTCTATGACTCTGTGACAGATTTTTACCACACCATATCATTCTCCCATTATCATAGTTGACCTACACAGTGAGACTGGCCTCATTTGGTTCCCCTTTTACCTATCCAACCACAGCTAGAATATCTCTCCTTGTCCATTTCTCTTATCGTACTTCTGGTGTTCCTCTTCATTCTCCTCTCTCCTTCATCTACAAGCTGTTCCTTGGGAATATTATCCAGGTGCATTCTGATAAAATCCAACTCATCCATTCCACCATCTTTCTCAATGTTTTCACTGCTCTATGTTGTAATATTGTTCGTCCATCTTCCAGTGTTGAATTAAGATGTCATTCTCCACTCAGTTCCACCAATTAAATGGAAAATCAGTAGAGATATAAAATGAGTTGAAACTTTGCTATTGTTTAATTCATTGCCTCAACTTACAATGTTCATCAGCCTGTCTGAAACCTACATTTATATGTTCTTGTAAAGCTTACATAATCTCATTTTATTTTATTTCAGACATTCAGTGTCGGCAGTTTTTTCCCTTTTCCACCACTGGAATCTGGATTTAAATTGGACAAAAGAATTTTCATTCTGCTGTTCATGGAAAATTAATACAGGCTGAACCTACCATACACTCAAGGATGAAGGCGGGAACATGTGCTTGGAAGCGGAGGATGTGGGTGAGGTCCTAAATGAGTACTTTGCGTCAGTACTTACCAAGAGGAAGGACGTGGAGGATAGGGAGATCAGTGCGGAGCCTGCTAATATGCTAGGGCACTTGGAGATAAAAAAGGAGGTAGTGTTGGGTCTCTTACAGAGCATTAACGTGGATAATCCCCCAGGGCCTGATGGGATATACCCCAGGTTATTGAGAGAGGCAAGAGATGAGATCACTGGGGCCTTGACCAAGATCTTCGTGTCCTCTCTAGCCACAGGCGAGGTCCCGGAAGACTGGCGAATAGCTAATGTTGTCTCATTATTCAAGAAGGGAAACAGGGATAATCCTGGAAACTATAGACTAGTAAATCTCACTTCAGTGGTAGGGAAGTTACTGGAGAGGATTCTTCGGGATAGGATTTGTGAGCATTTGGAAAACTATGGCCTAATTAGGGACAGTCAGCATGGCTTTGTGCAGGGCATGTCATGCCTTACTAACTTGACTGATTTTTTTGAGAAGGTGACAAGGCTGATTGATGAAGGTAGAGCTGTGGATGTTGTCTACATGGATTTTAGTAAGGCGTTTGACAAGGTCCCTTATGGGAGGCTCATCCAGAGGATCCACGGTGAGTTGGCCATTTGGATTCAGAACTGGCTTGCCCGTAGAAGGCAGAAGGTAGTGGTCGATGGGACTTATTCTAGCTGGAGGTCTGTGACTAGTGGTGTTCCTCAGGGATCCATACTGGGACCTCTGCTGTTTGTGAAGTATATAAATGACCTGGATGAAAATATCAGTGGGTGGGTTAGTAAGTTTGTAGATGATACGAAGATTGGTGGTGTTGTGGATAGCGTAGAAGACTGGCAAAGGATACAGCGGAATATAGATCAGTTGCAGATAGGGGCGGAGAAATAGCAGATGGAGTTTAACCCTGCCAAATGTGAAGTCTTGCACCTTGGGAGATCAAATGTAAAGAGACAGTACACTGTTAATGGAACAACCATTAACAATGTTGATGAGCTCCCTGAAAGTGGCTACACAGGTTGACAGGGTGACAGGGTGGTAAAGAAGGCATATGGCATGCTTGCCTTTATTAGTCAAGGCATTAAGTTCAGGAGTCAGGAGGTAATGCTGCAGCTTTATAAAACTTTAGTTAAGCCACATCTGGAGTATTGCATTCATTTCTGGTTGCCCCATTATGGGAAGGATGTGGAGGCTTTGGAGAGGGTGCAGAAGAGGTTTACCAGGATGCTGCCTGGATTAGAGGGCATCTGCTATAAGGAGAGGTTGGACAAACTTGGGTTGATTTCTCTGGAGCGGCGGAGGTTGAGGGGAGACCTGATAGGGGTTTATAAGATTATGAGAAGCATAGATAGAGTAGACAGTATCTTTTCCCCAGGGTTGAAATGTCTAAGACCAGAGGACAGACATTTAAGGTGAGAGGGGGCAAGTTTTTTACACAGAGATGGGTGGGTGCCTGGAATGCGCTGCCTGGGGTGGTGGTGGAGGCAAATACAATAGGGGCATTCAAGATGCTCTTAGATAGGCACATGAGCGTATGGGAAATATAAGGATACGAATATTTAGGCGGAAAGGATTAGTTTAGTTGGACATTTGATTACTAATTTAACTACATCGGCACAACATTGTGGGCCAAAGGGACTGTTCCGTGCTGTACTGTTCTGTGTTCTATGACATGAACTCCTGGCAAACAATAATCTTTATGATCACTGTAGGAGCAATTCTTCTGTAATTGGGCAGTCAGTCTCATATTTTGATGGGGCCAGATAACTGAATATTATCTGCCCCAGTGGGGAAAGTAATTGAACAAAGGGAACTGTTGGTTACTTTCTCCTCAATTGGCATCCATCAGCTGGGTAAAGCAAAACCTTATACACTATAGATTCAAAGAAAGCACAGAGATTTGAGATATTGCTCACACAGAAGATGAAGGTTAAAGTGCAACTTTGATTTGGTGTCACATGACACCAGACATTTGATATAATTTAAGTGTAAGCTTGGCCTGGTCGAAGGGCTAAAAGTGACTTTGTTATTAGCTTTGTAGAATGATTGGAACAAAACTCAAAAGTACTGTAGATTCCAGTTCAGACAAATGATTTCACTGCTGGGGTTTCCTGTCTCATTTTATGTAATAGTTGGCAAGTACATTCAGTGACAGTGACATTCTCCAGAGGTTAGAGTACTATCAGAGAAAGAGCGAATTTCAGTAATTCCCACTTATATTTTAGCAACTTTATGTATGGTAATAAGAACTGATGTCAAGGCTGTTTCTGAGAATATGTTAATTGAATAAAATATTATTTCAAAAAATTGTGATTCTAGAGTTTCCATTTCCATATAGCATGCTTAGATTTCTTTAGCAACATGCTCAGACATTTGGAAATGCTTCCAAAATTATTGGGTAGAAATTTTAATTAACAATGTTTAACATACTGCTACCGCCTTCACCTGCGTATCAGTGTGGGCAACCCATTGGAAATAAATGGATTAAGATCTATGTCACAAAGCATTCACAGGACTGTTGTGGAAATGACACATAAACATTAACCGACAGAATAATGGAGTGTGCCATAAATCTTTAACTTCATGGCATTGCCTGAGAAATTTTGGCTAAATCCAGAATAACAATCCATTATTCACAGGAACTCCTGAAGGAATAGAATACCATTTGCAAGGGAAATCAATGAGGAAAGAGTGATAACTTATTAACTAAGAGATTCCTCTTGAAATACCCAACAGCCTATGTCACTGTCATGTGGATCGGTAGACAAGATCTCTTCATCTGCTTCAGGAAAAGAAAGTCTCACTGTTGCAATTCTCCCTAAATCCTGCAGTATTCACAGTTAAAGCTGAGAACAGGGATAAGGGGTTAATAGAGGAAAGTGGCACTGAGGTTAAACAAATTGGCCATGTTCTTATTGAGTTGACATGAGAGGTTGTGATTCACCAGCCAGCACATTGCTGCTGAGTTGGTCCAGAAAGTTATGCAGCGATGACCAAAAATAACTGGGCTGACAGTTATTAAGCGCAGTACTGAGAGAGAGAGAGAGAGAGAGAGAGAGAGATGTACTGTTGGGAGTTGTTGTCTTTTAGATAGCTGTCGAATTATCTGGCACTAAAGGTCAACTCCTCAGTTTCACTGGACAGACTGCCTCACCTAGTGCTGTCCATGATTTAGTTTCAAATGTGAGACTTAGAAATCTCATTCATCGCTCTTCCCCTAACTTGTAATATGAGACATTATGTCTGTTGGAGGCTGGGCAAGAAGAGGCTATATTGGGGATAGGCAAAAGCAATGTTAGTCTGCCTGAAGAGTGTCAACAGATCTTCCAATCAATGTGGCTGAATAGACTGAATTTTGCATAGTCAGATTTCAATACTCTTTAAAACCATGTTACATGTATAAAGAGCAAACATGATAAAAAAACATTCACTGGCAACTAATCTATAATTATCCACCTGCAGCATGTGCATTCAAACTATTAATTAAAATGAACATTCTTTAACTGACAAAAAAATACCAGCTTTCAACCCAGCAAAGCTGTTTTGTTTTAACTAACTGAAATAAACAAGCCAATGTACACAATTGACTGAAATATTAATGCATATATTTCCTTTGGGTGGCTATTATCATGCCTTAATTTGGAGAATAAACTTACTTGTCAGTTTGAGGTTTCCTGTTTCATACCCGGCCACATCAATAGAAGAGTCATGTGAATTCTTCTCTGAAATGAGTCAGACTAGATAAAAGAAAAACATGTTTATATGGATAACCCCAGATTCAAATTTTTGTCAGTCAATTAGGTTCATTTGAAGTGTAGTTACTGTTGTAAAGCAGAAAATGTGGCAGCCAATTTGCACGCAAAAACTTCCCTCAAATAACAATGAACTAACGACCAGATAATCTGTTTCTAGATTCTTATTGTTTTAGGCATAATTAGTGGCCAGGGTACTAGGTATGACTCTCTTGCTCTTCGAAATGCCACGAGACCAGAGAGATGGATGTGATTTCACCTTAGAGATGTCCAAAGCAGAGGTAGCAAAAACTATGAGTCCTAAAAGCCTGCTGGATGCACATTGAAAGGAAGACTGTGAGACATAATCCCAGATGAAGAGTCTCGACCCGAGACATTGACTGTCCATTTCCCTCCACAGATACTGCCTGACCCGCAATGAGAGTGGATTTCAGCACAGTGAACATACAAGACAAAAGGAAACTTTTACTGGGAGGTGACATTCAGTTGGGGCTCACAAACTTCTATTAAATCCAATACATCACCTGCTGGAACTGAAGCATCAGTTTTTTCTGCTGAATTATGGAACCAATTGTCATAGGTAGACAAATTGCTAGTGTAGATCTTCATGTAATTGATTTACCCTTCTAAGCCATCAGTACCAAAGGAAAAATGTGCATATGTTTTTTCTCTTTGTTCATATACCAAAATTCTCTTCTTCCGACGCATCAATGAGTGGAGATTATATTCTCCATTAAAATGTCCACAACCTCGGACAACCATTTATACAAAGTGATAGCACAATACTGAAGAAAAGTGTCACAGATTTAATATCTGTTCTAATATTTCTTTATGTAGCTTGTCTGATGAGTACCCTGAGGAGAACGTTTGGATATTCAATTACATTAAAGATACAAGTGTAATTCAAGCAGCTTTCAGTGAGAGGCATTGAACCTTTGTCAGGATTTGATCCATCTGCTGTTGCTGTGGATGGAACCAAATTGTTCACAATACTGGTGTATTATCTGAGTCAAAACTGAGTTTTCGACACCATATCCTTTTCATCACTCAGCCTGCCACTCTTCATCTCTGCCTTTATCACCTGCAGAGCCAACTATTCCAATGATTTCCTGGCTAGCATCCCATGGTCCGTGTCTATCTTTCCCAAAATTCTGCTGTCCAAATCTAATCATGCTCAGCTCACTCATTGACCACGTGTCCTCTGACATACATGGTGGCAGATCCAACAGTGGCTTGAATAAAATAATTTCATCTTTATGTTGAAAGCTCTCTGTAGACCCATTGCCTTCCTGTCTCTTCTCTTATTCTGATCTTTGTGCATTCCTGTAATCCATTCCTCCAGATCTGTGAACCTAGCCTTTATTTCTGGAACTTCCATACTAAACTTCTCCACCAAGACATTTCTTAACATCCTGTCCTAATATCTCTTCATGTGGTTTGTTGATCATAACCAGAGAAGTAGATTTGGTTTTTAACTACAATCAAGATATGATAGACATTCAAGTTGATTTTAGAATTAATTTTACCTCCACCAACTTGAATTAACATTGCAAGTAGACTTCAGACAGGAGCCTAATGCATTTCTGGCTCAGTGAATGCTGGGTCACTACTTATAAATGTAGATATTTATATCGGGCTACTCTTTTTCAGAGGGGAGCTGGAGAACTGATTCATGCTTAAACACCACTGGATACATGATAGAGGGCCAAGTTCATGGTAAATGATGACAGTCAGATCAATTTGACAAACAGAGAACCATGAGAGCAGAACAGAGGTCTTGTGGAATTTGTAAACACAGCAGTCCTGCAGGATCTTGATAGTCCATGACAAGGAAGGATGTATCTGGGGAACAAGCTGAGCCTTTGGTAAATAAATTTGTTTAATATTGTGCTTCTATTTCCCTCAAAAACTGCAGTAACAATGTGGCTATGGATTAGCAAACATAGCGACATCACTGACACAACTTGATTGTGCGCTGCTTCTAAATCAGACCATCGGAGAAAATATATTTTGAGAAGCCAGTGATGCAAGTCATCCAACAAGTACTTCAAATGAAAAGTTAAATCATGGCTAGCAATTTTCACTTGGTAACTGGCCTCGGGCACTGAAAAACAAATTTGTGAGTTACTGTAATATATTTCTCATAGTGTTCAATCTTTCCTTATTGATTCTTTGTTTCTTGCCTGTTGGGTTCTGCAGGCTCAATGTTAATGTTTCACAGCTGGTAAGAATGGTGGACAGGAGGAGTTAAAATTGGGCTAAGTCTACTTGTCATCCTGTTGCCTTTGTGTTCCAACTCAATACCATTTCATCCTCACCAGCTAGCAAATCAGCTAAGGCCCTCACCAAGTGGGAGTCAGAAGCCTCCCTCGTATTTCAGTTACATGCAAGTATTTCATAGAACTTAGAACATAGAACAGTACAGCACAATACAGGCCCTTTGGCCCACAATGTTGTACCGACCTTTAAACCTCGCCTAAGACTATCTAACCCCTTCCTCCCACATATCCCTCTATTTTAAATTCCTCCATATGCTTACCTAGTAATCTCTTGAATTTGACCAATGTACCTGTATCCACCACAGCCCCAGTACCCCCCACGTCTCTTCTGATCCTACCCTCTCTCACCTTAAATGCATGCCCTCTGGTATTCGATCTCTCAATAATGGGGAAAAGATATTGCTTGTCCACCCTATCTACGCCCCTCATAATTTTATACACTTCCAACAGATCACCCCCAGCCTCGGCTGCTCCAAGTTTGTCCAGGCTCTCCTGATAGCACATGCCCTCTAATTGAGGCAGCATCCTCGTAAACCTCCTCTGCACCCTCTCTAAAGCCTCATCATCCTTCCTATAGTGGAGTGACCAGAATTGCACACAATACTCTAAATGCAGCCTAACCAGAGTTCTACATATGGTAAAATTTTGTATGTGACAATAAATGAGATTTGCTCACTTCTTGACAACACTGTGCACACTCATCATTCTCCGTTTGTTAGTGTGTGGTGCATACGGCAGCAATGGCAACAACATCAGACCAGGCTCTTCTGCTTTGACCTGAAAATGCCACCCGGGACAAAAATTTGGGCTGCAACTCTGGCATAGTACTGAGGGAGTGCTATAGAGTCAGAGGTGTCATCTTTCAGGAGATATATTGTGCATTCTCATTTGGTCATGAAAGACAGCAATGCTAATGTTAGAGAGTTATAGAGAGTCATACAGCATGGAAACAGGCCCTTCAGCCCACCAAATCCATGCCAACCATCAAGCACCCATTTATACAAATCCTACACCAATCCCCACTTTTCATTCTCCCCATAGTCCCATCAACTCCCCCACGTCCTTTCATCCTTCTACCACTCAGACAGGCTCTTAATTAGGCAAGAAGGATATGGACCTAATGCAGTAGATGGAATGAGTATAGAGGAGCAAAATGATTGGCATGGGCTTAATGGGCTGAAGAGCCTGTTTCTTGTGCTGTATAACTCTATGACCTAAGACGCACCCATGCACTGGGGACACTGCATCCCAATACAGGTGGCCAATTATTGCACCAAACCTTTGGGACAGGGGAGGAAACTGGACCACCTAGAGGAAACCCATGCAATCACATGCAAGGGAAAACATGCAAACTCCACATCGACAGCATCGGAGGTCAGGTTTAAACCCTGGGTGCCGGTGCTGTTGCTTGCCTAGATGTGACTCCAGACCCAGACCCATCAGACTCCAGACCCGTCAATTTGATTGACTCTTAAGTGCAGGAGTAATTAGGGATGTGCAATAAATGCTGGCATTGCCAACCCATCCACATCCCACAAACAAGCAAATAAAAAGATCCAGAGACAAAATTTTGAAAAAGAGCAAGGGGGTTACTACTGTTTTATGGCTGACAATTTATTCCTCTGTGAACAAGACTGAAAAAGATTGTGTTGTCACCCACACATTGTTCTGCATGGGAGCTTGTGGACTGCAGATTGGCTGCATCATTCCCTACATTACATTTCAAAGGTACATAACCAACAGCAGACAATAGGCCAATCTCCCAGGATGAGACTAGCCCACTGCACCACCTCGGTTTTGGGCACTTTGGTCTGCCCAGAACTTGTTGATCTTCCGATGTAAGGCGATGTCCACAAGTGAATGCTACAATTGGCACATTACAAGGTACAGGAGTACATGCTGAGTGACACACTAAAGCTCGGTGCATCCACCACAAAGGCTTTATGGGGAAGGACCATAGTCTGTGGTTGGGCAACTAATGGACACTGAGGTGCTGTATAACAGCCTGTCATTTTTAAGGAGGAAACGTGAGTAGCACTGATGCATAGTAATGGAACATATTGGATTGATATTACATTGAATGTAGGGAAAGATATGTACCAATTGTATTTACTACATATATATTAGGAATAAAGTATATCTTTGAATTAAAAAGAACAGGCTATGGCCAGGTGTACTTTTTGTTCTTGAGAAGTGGGTTCTTTGGGTTTTGGGCTAAGAGGTGTGTGACTTTCTGCTCTTCCCTCTGGCTGCCGATTGGACTTATTTGCTGATGTAGAGTTGGATCTCAGCATGCTCTGGGGCCTGTCTCACACTGTCTTCCTGCAACAGTAGCGCGTGGCAAGTTGAGCAGGTTGCCAAGGTGATCACCGCACTGTCGGAGCAACGGTGAGGAACGTGGAGGGAGATAACCCTTTAGGCTGTGTGTTCTTCTGTTCAGGAAAATGCTGTCCAACTGCTATGGATTCAAACCACAGATCTTTCTTGCCTGCAGGATCTCCCAGGAAATGGGTATGTTGGTGTTACTCCAGCAGTTGCAGGATGCAGGGAGAAGCTGCTGAAGGCTAAGGCTCTGTACACATTTGGCCAGTGGATGTCCTGGCCTTCCTTTTCCAATACATCAAGAGAGCAGGAAACTGCACCAACATTAATCACCTTCTGGGGATCTGGGAAAGGAAATGTCAGGTCAAGGTTACCCTTAAATCTGTTGTAAAGGAAGCCATTGTTCACCTGTCCTCCAGCTTCACGATCGTAGGAAGGCATGATTATGTGGTGTCCGCAGGAAGACACGCCTGTGGTAAACTTGGCAGTGTAGCGGTTAGCATAATGCTATTACATTATGCCAGCGACCTGGGTTCGATTCCGGCCGCTGTCTGTAAGGAGTTGTACTTTCTCCCCGTGACTGTGTGGGTTTCCTCCGGGTGCTCCAGTTTCCTCCCACATTCCAAAGATGTATGGGTTAGGAAGTTGTGGGCATTGCTATGTTGGCACCGGAAGCGTGGTGACACTTGCGGGCTGCCCCCAGAACACTCCACACAAAAAGATGCATTTCACTGTGTGTTTTGATGTACATGTGAAGATCTTACATGGTAGCCTCCTGTACTGTAGCCATGCTGCAGTAACTGTAAGCAGAGGGGGGAAAAGATTGCAAGGAGAGCAAGTGTTGCCACATGTGTAGGAAAGTTGTCCATTCTACAGGGCCTAACCCCCCACTGCAGCCTGACACAAGTGCAATAGTTAACACAAGTCATGGGCATGCCAGGACAGAGTAACTGACTGTTGTAATGTGAATTTACTCTACAATATTAACGTGCAATACAATGGGTTTAAAACCACATATCGTGGAAAGCACTGTGCAATGTGTTGCAACCTTAGGATGCCTCACCTAGATCTATGTTGGCCTACTGTTTTTGCAGGAGTGTGGCTTACCTCAACTCAGTAGCTATCAGCAGTGAATGCGATAAGTAATCAGTATGGTCAGCGGGCAATGATTGTCATTCCTCTGGCCTGAGAGGGAGACAACTTCACCGTCACTGAAGTCAAAGAGGTGGGTGGCGGTCGGCTCCTCATAGCAGATGAAGCATATCGAATGTTCCACTCCAGCTAATCAATGTGTTCAACACAGCTGTGAAGAATAAACTTCTGGTTGTTTACCAGTAGCTCCCTCCATTCTGGTGACATGTCAGCCAGTCTCTCTGGGTAGAGTCTTCATTATCGTGTGGCTGGATAATCTGACTGAAGCAGTAAAAGATGTTGAGTGTACAGCATCTTCAGCGACCCTGCAGATGGAGAAATGCTTAGTCAAGAACAGACGGCTCAGTACAATCTTGGATGGGCTTCCTTATTGTATTATAAGCAATCACAGTCAGACCCCACCTAGAACATGTCGATATTCTCCAAACATTGTCATCTATAGGTAGACACGAGGAAATGCAGAGAGATAGGGAAGCAGAACTTGAAACTGTTGATCCCAGAAAATAGGGATTAAGCAGGTTGGAGAACCATGAAACCCCTCTATGATTCACTGATGTACCAGTGCGAAACATTCAAGGTGAACATCAATAAGCTCTTCATCCTCAAGGGTGTTCAGAAAATAAGTGAGAGTCAGAGGGAAATGTTTCAACTCCAGAAAAGCATGCAGAATCTGCTCCCACTGCAGTCATTGAGGGTGATTGTCAAGATAAAAAACCATCAAGCCTTGATTGGTTGGAGGGCCCTCCCTGTCAGTCCCTTCACACATGGCCAGAGTCTCAACATGGTCAGAAGCTGCCCTCAGAACAGTAATATGAATGAGACTGTCAGCTTCAAAGGCTTTATGGGGAAAGGCCAAAGTGTAGGTCCTCCCACTAATGGCCAGTGAGGGACTGGGCCCTGCATTGAAACCTCTGATGGAAGGTTTTGAACTGAAGATTGTTACCCTGTTTACATAATTTAAACTCTGTAAGCAAACATTAGGTACAATGGATGATCAGAACTGCAATGTTCCATTTTGTATAACTGCATATTTTATGAATAAGGTTTACTTTTGGAAAAGAAATTGACCATATCCACTTTGTCCGTCAGCTGAGGGGTACGGCTAGAAAGAATATCTTCCTTACTTTTCCCATACAATCTACCCACCTGTGTTTACTTAACGGTTACATGCCACACATCAGTTTAGGCCATTCAGGACAGAGTGAGGAGATTGGAATTATCGGGTAGCAGATCAACAAGCATGTTCCTAACCACATCCAGTCCAGCATCCTCCAGCTCTTCAGCAGGTCAGCACAGGGTTAAAATGGAGAGTGCTTTGGATCAGGTGAGAGTGGTTATCTGATCTGTGGTCTTATCAAAGGGACTCCACACTAGGAACTGTGTCACAATCTCAAAGCTGCAAACATCTCTTAAGTTATAAATCCGTGCCTGTGGAAGGAATCGTTCGATCATAGCACCACTGCCTGATCCCACACAATGTAGCACTGACCTAATCAAAGAACCAGCAATATGCTCACTACCTTTTTGATTGCAGGCAGAAAAAATACTTCAATCTTCTCATGACCTTTGACAGGAGGACATTTATAATGTTGGCTCAACAGAAAAGTGCACATTTTGATTATAAGGTAAGAATAGTCGGATGCTACAATAAAACCAAATCCATGCGCTGCAGTGAAAAGAGTAACAGTCAACTAGAAGCTATTCCATTAGCCACTAACTGATAGTCCCACTACATCATCTCCCTCCATGGAAACCGAAAATTATTTCCATTCTGTCCCATTTATCACTGAAATGTTTTTTTTTGCCAGTGTGTAATAATGTGTTTCATGAATTATGTACCCAGTATTCCATCAAAATCTAAAACGAATTTGTGATTCTATTGTGTTGCTCTCTGAGGATTTTTTTTCTATTTTTTAATAAATTGGTAATTATAACAAATGGCATTCACTACAAGTGACTGGTCACCTGATGACACCAATCAACCAGCAACCTATTTCCTCAGTCGCTGTGTTGCCCTGGTTCACATTGAAGTCACATTGAGAGTGGAGGAAGATGCTAAAAGGCTGTGATTATAAGGTTATTATTACTTCTGCTAATGGCTTGGAACTAATTCAGAGCAGCAGCAATTGTGCCTGTGAATGGCAAACTAACACTGAAACAATCCTTTCAAACTTTGATAGTACAAGTGCTGCTCATTTTTATGTTTGAACTGCAGATCAGAATCTTGTGCTGGATAGGAGGGGGCCGGGGGTGGGGAGAAGAGATTGGAGGAGGGGGGAAATAAGAAATACTCACTGTGGGAGTCACTATGAAATGTTTCAGGCGACTCCTCACTCATGATATCAGTCGCAACGTTTTCCCTTCACCTTGCTGAATTCAGGCAAGGTTGAAGAGTTTTCACATGGTCATTTTTCATGTCATTGGAATGGGAAAAATACCCCTCTGGAGAAAGCTTTCCTAAGCTGCTGTTGCAGTTAAGAGATAAGAATGAAATTTCTGCTGATGCATAACTCCCTTTGAATGAAGCAATAATATAAAGTGTGTTTATGAAGTGAAAACAGCAAAAAGTTCCCTCCATCTTCTGCCTATCACCCCTCCTCACCTGAATGCACCCATCACTTGCCAGCTCTTGCTCCACCCCTTCTCCTCACCTCTTTCTACTGGCTATCTCCCTCTACCTTTCAGTGCAGATGAAGGGTCTCAACCCGAAAAGTTGCCTGTCCTTTTCCCCTCCACAGATGCTGCCTGACCCACTGAGTTCCTCCAATATTTTGTTTGTTGCTCCAGAGTCCAGCATCTGTAGTGTCTTGTGTCTACAGTAAAAAGCCAGTTTCCATGGATGGGGAAATGTTCATTATATTTTACGAATAGGTTGGGTTTCAAATAGAAGCACTGGGGTAGAATGTGACCTTCCTCTGTTAAGGTCAAGGTCCAATTATCACCTTGGAAGTGAGACACATCCCGCTGTAGCTTTGAGACAACTCAATATCAGGTGACAGGGATTGACCTTTGGCAGGAACACACTCTCACTGTGGGGCAGGAGGGAATTACATAGGATGCAAATGCAGTTAGCCACCTGTGCTGTGAGGCTGAGGGAAGACATTCCACCTGTTACAGACAATACTTAATTTCAAACAACATTTCAAATTTCAAACAACATACAAATTTCATCAAAACTGCAAATGCCTTCAGACTCTGACATGTATTTCAACGTAGGCCAACTGGTTTAAAACAGGCAGGCAAACAGCTAGCCAACTCAAAGGTCCTTTCAGAGTGGTGACATACATGTTCAGCCATTTTCTGGCTGGGGAGTCCAAGTTCATGGAGTTATTGAGTGATACAGCACAAAAACAATCCCTTCAGCACAACAAGGCCACACCAACCATCGAGCACGCATTTACATTAATCCTGCAGTGATCCCACGAACTGAGGTATACAACATTAACATGTTTTACAAGCCCACAGCTGCCTTTACTATACATCATCTCAGCCTGCCTCCGGTAAGGACACCATTGCTTTTTCCCAGTTTCTTTGTCTCCATTGATTAGTCCCAGTGATGGGACCTTCCATTCTGATGCCTTTCCTTCTCCCTGAAGTGTGGTTACCCCTCTGCCAGAGTAAAAGGAGCTCTCAACCGCATTTCCTCTACTTCCTGCACATCTGCTCTCACCCTCCTCACCACCAGGACAGAACAAACATAGAGTTCCCCGGTAATCAATTTTCATCCCACCAGTCTTCACATTGGAAGCATTATCCTTCACAGTTTCCGCTAGCCCCAACATGATCCCACCACCAGTAACGTCTTCCCCTCTCCTCTTCTTTCTGCAATTTGCAGGGAACGTCACTTGGTGATTCTCTGCTCCTCTCTTCTGTCCCCATCCACCACTCCCCATCCCTCGGCCCCTTCCCATGCAACCAGAGGCGATGCAACACTTGTCCATTCGCCTCTTTCCTTCACACCATCCAGGTGAAGCAGCAATTCATGGGCACTTCATGCAGTGTAGGGTACTGCATTTGATGCTCACAATGTGGCCTCATTTGCATTGGGGAAACCACATGCTGGTCGGGCGATCGCTGTGCTCAGTCCGCAAGGATGATCCTGAGCTTCCTATTACCTGCCACTTTAATTCTCAATCTCACTCCTATTCCAACCTGCCTGTCTTTGACCTTCTCCACTGCCAGGGTGAGGGCCAAAGCAAACTAGAGAAACAACATTTTATCTTCTATCCAGGCACTTTGCAACCTTCAGGAATGAACACTGACTTCTCCAACCTCAGATGAATTGCTCTCATTGTTTGCCATTAGATAAGATTTCTTTATTAGTCGCATGTACATCGAAGCATAGTGTGAGACGCATCTTTTGCGTAGAGTGTTCTGGGGGCAGTCCGCAAGTGTCACCACGCTTCCGGCGCCAGCATAGCATGCCCACAACTTCCTAACCCGTACATCTTTGGAATGTGGGAGGAAACCGGAGCACCCGGAGGAAACCCACACAGACACGGGGAGAACATACAAACTCCTTACAGACAGCAGCCGAAATTGAAACCCAGGTCACTGGCACTGTAATATTATCACGCTAACCACTACACTACCGTGCCTGCCAGTGATGATACATCAGAAGTTCATGGATTTGAAATGTTATCTTATTCCTCTCTCCACAGATGCTGCCTAACCAGCTGAGTACCTCCAGGATTTCCTGTTCGTCTTTTGCAGATTTACAGTAATCTCAGGATTTTACTCTGCACTGTTATCTTTTGATTCGAGCCTCTAAGTTTATAATTTGCAAAACGTGTTCTGGCTGGAATGCTTGATTTTAACTTTATCTACTCCCTGGTTTCTGATCAGCCTCCCTTTTTTGCATTTTGTTTCACTTTACCATCATTATGCTTATGTCCCTTTCTTATCCCATTCCTTCAAAATGTCTTGCTCATATCACCTGATCTATCTTAATCTATCTCTTTGTAGGCTTTTGTCTTACACATCACTAGAGCCCCGTCTCCCTCTGCTGCCTCAGCTTTTATGTGAACCCTCCACTCTCCCCCAGTTCTCAGGAGGGGATGCCTATTGGAAACACTGCCTGACTGACTGAGTTCTCCCAGCATTTCTGCTTTTGTTTCAGATTCCAGCATCGACATTTTTATTTGATTTCCTCTTTTATTTCAAAGAATACAAAAGAAAGTGCAAGCTTCATCCTCTCAAATTATCAGTGCACCATGCATTCACATTACAGCCTGACGTTTCATAATCATTTGCTCAGTTTGACAAAGTACCTTATTCTTCAGTGGGATAACTGCAATTAAACGTTAATTTCTCCTGAAATCCTTTCATTATATTGATGTGGTGGCTGCTCTGTCAGATGCCTAGTATTCTCCCTGTAGCTGTTGTCCGTTCAGATGATATCGCCTCATTTGACTTATAATTGAAAAGATCTCAGATCAAGAAGCCAGGGAAAGAACAAATGAGGTAACATTTCAGGTGTGCACTTCTTCATCAAAACTGTCAAGTGATCCACGCCCAACCCCTTAACCCACCAGTCCTGTCCACTTTGACCCATCCCCCGGTGGATCTGCTCTCCCCTCCGCCCCCGCACCTGCCTATCACTATCTCTTACCTGCATCTACCTATCACCACTTTGTGCCCACCCCGCCTCCCAACTATCACTGCTCTGCTTTTCCCTCCTATATATTGGGCTTCCCCTTTCCCTATCTTCAGTCCTGAAGAAGGGTCCTGACCCGAAACATTGACTGCCTGCTTTTCTCAACAGATGCCACCTGGCCTGCTGAGTTTCTCCAGCATCATCGTGTTTTTCATCCAGATTCCAGCATCTGCAGTCCTTTGTTTCTCTGTCCACTTCCTGCAGACTTCACTGTTTTGTGGTTGAGCTTCAGAGCTAAAGTCCTTTGCATGCCAATGAATGCAGCTTAACCCTGCATTTGACCCATGACTGGAAAAGGGCCGGTTTGGGTCATTTGACATCCAGACTGATTTAATGCAGAGTAAAATTAACAAAATGCAAAAAAGGGAGGCTGATCAGAAACCAGGGAGTAGATAAAGTTAAAATCAAGCATTCAGCCAGAACACGTTTTGCAAATTATAAACTTAGAGGCTCGAATCGAAAGATAACAGTGCAGAGCAAAATCCTGAGATTACTGTAAATCTGCAAAAAGACAAACAGGAAATCCTGGAGGTACTCAGCTGGTTAGGCAGCATCTGTGGAGAGAGGAATAAAGATAGCATTTCAAATCCATGAACTTTTGAAGTATCGTCACTGACTACAAAAAATTTGATTCAGTTGCAAGTCCATAGAGGCTGGCTGATCTGTTAAGTTTTGCCAGCAGTTTTGCTTTTAAATTCAAATACTGCATTGACAAAAATTGAAACAAGAACCAAAGGGTTCAACTAAGCAATTCTATCTCCAGACTTTCCGACTGTTCTATGTGGACAACAAAATACTACACACAAATGCCTTGCTTTCTTTTGCCAGGTGTATTGAAAATGTACTGGATTACAAATGATGTCCTTTTTTCAGGCAACCATTTTGAGCTGATTTTGAAAATGCTTCCTCAGCATACAAAAAATACAAAAGCACAATGAAAGAACATTGCACGTGCAATATTTTACAATGTTGGCACACAATAATATTTACCTGAGGAAATCATGTGCCATTAATACATGAGAAAATTAAATGTTAAATATGAGGAATAAGTATAAGTGGAGGTTAACAATCACAGTCAGTCTCTCACCCCACCCAACCTTCCACCCTTGGGTTATACACACTGGTGGTATGGGGGAATAATGTTTAAGGTGTGTCCCGAATGGGTGTGTGTCAGATAACACCGAGGAGGACAATGTCAGCTTCAAGAAAACCAAAAAATGCAGATGCTTGAAATCTGAAATGAAGGCACAAAATGTTGCAAACACTCAGCAGGTCAGGCAGCTTCTGTGGAAAGAAGAACAGTTAATGTTTCAGGTCTGGGACGCTTCATTAGAACACATTCTTTTTTTGTTTTATTGCATGGTTCATTGCATTCAGAACGCTTGTCAAAAACAGGGAAAGCCAATTCTGATATTAAACATTTATAGCTCGTGTTTTATGTTATTTATTAAATGATTTTGCTCAAGAATAATTTTCCTATCTTATTGAGATGGAGGCAACTGATTCTTTACCATACCCATCAGCTCTTGTGTGAGATAATTCCAGAAGGAATAGTTAGAATTTTTCAACTGCAGCTGGCAATGTAACACTGACTCATTTCTTTCTCAGTCACCAAGTGTTAAAGCTGTCTGGTGGTATCGCATCAATGTTCAGTTTATCCTGGCCCCCTGCATGTTTAAAACAGGAACTAGATTTAAAGATGATGGACCAGGAACATATTATTGCCCTGCATGGTACTAATTGAGTTTAGCCTAATGACAAGTTGGAGGCATTGTGTGATTTAAATGCAATCAGAGGAACAAAGAGGTCATTGCCACATTAAGAGAGAAGGCAAAACATTCGTATATGGCAACAGGTAAAACAGAAGTGAAGCAAGATGCATGCCTGGAACATCAATCACCTCGCCGAGCACAATGAACAAGCCATTAAGGAATCTTTTAATGTTGATCATTAGCACCTTAATATCGACCAGTGCGTTAATGGTTTTTCCAACAGGTAGTTACTTTAATTGGAGAATCTGGCATAGACCCCATTAATCCTAATCTCTTTTAACCCACCAGGCACCAGATATTGGATCCTCTCGGCACTTTACTCGATTACAATACAGTGGGGAATTTAAGGTAACCTTGCAAACCACAAGGGCAAAGTCTGGAACATTAGCTGGTGCCAGAGATTTGAATTACTGCTGTTACAACCCCTCTGACACTTATAAATTGCAGATTTTGTAAGCATTCTTAATGGAGATTTGTTTTGTCCAATATTGTAGATTCAGATATCAGGTTTATGTGGGGAATTCACTGGACACAGTCCCTCACAGCACATCAGACACCTGATTCACACAAAATATTGAATTATCACATGAATATTAGCAGGTTATTAAACTGTGATATGTTAATGTCTCAGTTTAGTTGATGAGATATAGAATTCACTAACTAGACATCAAAGCCAGTTTGAGGCCTTATTTTATCGTGTAAAGTCAATCAACCTTGACACAGCAGTGAAAATAGAGTTATTGTCAGCATTAATGTGCTTCCTAAGGAAGCTACAAGTAACCTGTGCCTTTTGAGAATGGATCCAAAATGTTGACTGTTCATTTCCCTCCATAGATGCTGCCTGACCTGATGAGTTCCTCCAGCATTTTGCATTCGTTGCTACAGATTTCCAGCATTTACAGTACCTTTGGTGTCTCTGTCTTACATTGTTTCACTTGTTTTGAGGAAAACAAATTTGCATTCAATTTTTCCAATTGGTAATATCCTGAAATTATGGTGAAGTTGAACAGTCCTTGCTTTAATGTATCCTTTTTCATCTCCACCTCCTGATGCGGGTGAACCACCTTCAGAATTCAGCTCCACTAGTACATGTGGCCCTGTCGTGTCTCACCTGGGCAATCACTCCTCTTAAATAAAAACAGAAAATGCTGGAAGAACTCAGCAAGTCAGGCAGCATCTGTGGAAAGAGAAACAGTCCACGCTTCAGGTCAAAGAGCATTTATCAGAACTGAGAAAGAGAGAAAGCAAGTTAGTTTAAGTAGCAGAGAAGGTGGGGGAACAAAGAGAAGGTCAGAATGAGGGTGAAATAATGTAGACAATGAATAGAGAGTTAAGCTGCCTCCCACCATCCATGGAGCCAGTCTTTCTGGGTAAGGCAATAATTCACTTGCACTTCTTCCAATCCAGTGTCCTGCATTCAATGTTCACAATGTGGCCTCCTCTGCATTCGAGAAACCAAACGCAGGTTGGGTGATCGCTCTGCATTCAATCCACAGGAGTGATCCCAAGCTTCCGGTTGCCTGCTGGTTCAATTCCCCATCCCACTCCCACTCTCTCTAGTGGGCTCTCTATCTGTGGGCTCCTGCACTGTTACAAGGCCCAACGTAAGTTCAAGGAACAACAGCTCATTTTAGGTCTGGACACCTTGCAGCCTGTAGAACTTGATATTAAATTCTCCAACTTCAAATAACCCGTTCTTTCTTTCTCTTGTATCAGGAATACCCATTGCTCTCTTCCTCCTTCTTTTCTCTTTCATTTGTATGTTCTGATTTGTTCAGCACATCCCAGTAGGCCAGACTATGCAACGTCACACGGACTTCACAACATCTGCAGTGCATTCCATGGACAAAGGAGCTCAACTGTCCATCCACTGGCTATTGGGTCCTGATGAAGGGGCTCAACCCAAAACCTCGACTGTTCATTTTGTTCCGTAGATGCTGCCTGACCCGTTGAGTTCCTCCAGCATTTTGTGTGTTGCTCCAGATTTCCAGTATCTGCGATCCTTTGCCTCTCCATTCACTGGCTATATTGCTTCACCCTATTACTGTCATTCCCTTTGCTCCACCCATTGACACTCCCCCCCCCCCACCTACCCACCCGCACAACTTCTCTGCTACTTAAACTAACTTGCGTTTTCCTCTTTCTCAGTTTTAATGAAGGGTCTGCAGCCTGAAACACAGCTCCTCTTCCCACAGATGCTGCCTGACCTACTTGGTGTTTCCAGCATTTTCCAATTTCACTTCAGATTTCGAACATCTGCAGTTTTTCTGATTTTCAATCACTTATCTGAGACTGTACAATGAGCCGTGGTGTTGGGATTCTGGCATGGTCTGTGTTCACAATCGTTACTGATTTCACTAACACCATTTGCAAAGTGTAAGCCTTGGCAACAGTCTGTAGAAAAAAAATCAAATTCAGTGGAAGGAGTGCAACAGAGGTTCACCAGATTGATTCCTGGGATGGTGGGTTTATCAGATGAGAAGAGATTAAGCAAATATGGCCTGTACTTTATGGAGGTGTAAAAACTTCTTCCAGTGCCAGATTACTGCCCAGGTTGCAGTCACACTCTCAGCTGGCCATTCAGGCAGACTCAGAGAGAAATATTTTCGCCCAAAGTGTGGACGATTTTTGGAATTCTCTCCCCAAGAGGGCTGTGGGAGCTCAGTAATTCAGTAAAGATTAAGAGATTTTTTTGATATTAAGGGCAGGAAAGTGATAGAGATAATATATTGAATGGTACAGGCACAAGTGACAATATCTAGTCCTGTTCCTATTTTGGAGAAAATTGAATCCACATTTAATTCAGCAATATGACAGGCAAAAGTGATGTATTCATATGACTGAATGAGATTTCATTCACTCTACAGGCCCTCCACAGGTTACAGCAGGGTTCCATTCCTATAACTGTTCACAACCCGGACAGTTCAGAAGTCAGAAATCCAACCATGAACTGAGTTCCCACACAGTAGAAGATGCCTACAGCCCCACAGTAGCCAGAAAATCCATTCCACCGGTCTCCCAAATGCTTGTTCGTATGTACAGGCCATACGTAAGTTGGGTGTTCATAACCTGGGGAAGACCTGTATGGTCAATTGATATCCAATGATCTTCACTCCAGGACTGGAGGGTCAGCTTGGCTCATTTAGAAGCACTCTTGGTTCTTGTGCCAAAGACTGTTGGCTTCAGTTGGACTGTCTTGGAATGTCCAGGCTGAGGTCCGAGCCGGATCTTTTAATCAACTCCCCCATGGATCAAGGCACCGGTTTTGTTCTGAAATCTAGGATATTGGTTACATGGGAAATGGGAGCTCTGGGAGTTCTAAAAGAGGAAGCTATTCTAGTGGTGCTCCCTTCTGATGAAATATGTCTGCCATTGCAGCAGTTAAAACCTCATACACCTATGATAACAAACAAGATAAACCTGATAAATGTCACTGCTAACAGAAATGCACACCATATATAACAGTTATTGTAAAATGCTATTTCATGTTTTTTGTAAGCCCGTGATGGAAACCCTTGTTTATTTTATTATGTGGAAGCAATGGTCACAAAACCATAACCCAAGTGAGATGGATCGAGACCTTATTGGTGATACCCAGCAAGAGAGTACTGAAAGAATGAAAACTTTTAAGCCGAG
Source organism: Pristis pectinata (assembly GCF_009764475.1). Taxonomy (NCBI): domain Eukaryota; kingdom Metazoa; phylum Chordata; class Chondrichthyes; order Rhinopristiformes; family Pristidae; genus Pristis; species Pristis pectinata. The sequence goes on along the minus strand of NC_067410.1, from coordinate 100,537,628 downwards.
ATAAGAAGGAGTTAATGTACCACAAATAATTGTCATGGTAACATTGAGGCTAATTACACTCAGCATTGTTGCTACAACACTTCGGTTGAGGGGTGGACGAGCAATTGAACATTAAAATCCAAAAGATGTTGTCTAAGGTGCACTAACACATCATTAAATTGATGGAAGTGGTATTTCACTGATAGTTGTGCAATAGCTTTGAACCAAGCCCATGACAGAATGTGAAGACTCATCCTGCTCAGCCTTAGCACTATTTTAAAGACATGATAACTGTTAATTAACTACCAAACAATCTCACTGGCAGTGAAAATTGACTGGAACCTCATTCCTTCAGCTCTTAATTGCTGATGGGAATCTTAAAGCCTTAAATTTAAAATCTGCATTTTCCTTTCTCTCTCTTTTTCTATCCTCTTAATCCAATCTTTCCTTTTTTTCCTCTCTTGACAATGAATTCACCCAATCCAGTCTATACTTGCTTTTCAGCCCTCACATTGTCAATTTCATAATTCTTTACTCTGATTAGTTACTGAGAAAAGCTGTGACGTCATCAGCCTGCATTTTGTGGCAGCTTGCAACACAACACCTACTTATTGCAGGGTTTCAGGCATTATCCTTTTGCAGCAAGCTATGGCCTGGTATGGTTCAATAGATAATGAGCTGTGATCCATCTGTAAGTGATCCGAAGTAAGTGACATCACCAGTTACTGTAGCTCAGGTTAAAACTCCTTCGAGTTATTTCCCAGTGCTCACCATTTAAGTGATTAGATGCATGATCTAAGTGCTATACAAGTGCCAATGTGAAACTAATAAGAAACGTAATCCCAGAAGCTAAAATGCAACTATTACAAGGCAATTGATACATCCTATAACAGGTGCAAGAAGGCATTTCTTCCTGAATTAGGATGTAATTACCAGCAGTTCCACACTAATGAAGCTCATTAATTCAAGCTGAAGATCCTATTGATACTTCTTATTTTTGCTATTTGTTTGTACTAATACATGCTTATCATACATTAGCAATTCTCGTGGAATATGTCCACTGAGACTGCAGGCTAAACTTATCATGTTACACATTCCAAGTGAGCTACAAGTCAAACGGAAAGTTTTAGGTGCTATAGCAGCTATCCATCATCTTTCACCAGTGGGGATATCTGGTAACAAGATTCAGAGGTTCCATGGGATTCCAGGTCTCTTCTATTTAACCTGCCACATTTTCTCGGGGATTGGAAGCTCAGTCAGAAATCAGATGTGTTGAAGGTAAGATTGCAAATCTGGAGCATTTGACTGAACCAGAAATAGGCTGAAAGGCCTTCATTTTATACACATCTTTGCTTCTTCTAACACCTGACGTCTCAAATATAAATATGGGAGCGTTCAATCTGAATCATAAGAAGAGGCCCATTCTGTATGCCATAGGGCAGATAGTGAGAATCTTTTCCCCATAGCAGCAGTATCTAAGTAACAAAGAAATGGTTTTGTACTTATAAGATAAGAGATAAGATATCTTTATTAGTCACATGTACATCGAAACACACAGTGAAATACATCTTTTGCATAGAGTGTTCTGTGGGCAGCCCGCAAGCCCTGCATTTAAAAAAAAGAGGGCATATGTTAGAATGTAGAAGGTTTGGAGAGGATTGGATGAAGAATTTTTCACCCGGATGGGAGCTGGAATCTGAATGCACTGGCTGAGTGGGTAGCGAAGGCTGGTATCTCATAACATTTAAGAATAATTCAGATGAACACTTGAATCTGCAAGACGTGTAAGGGTATGGGTGAGCTCTGGGAATTGGGATTAGAACAGACAGGTACCTAATGGTTGGCATGGACTCAGTGGGTGTAAGGGCCTGTTTTCTTGCTGTGTGACTCTGTGACTTAATAGATCCATACTAAATACTAACAGCATTAAGAGATGGCAAGAGAAGAAGCTATTGCAATACTAATTTGCCTTCATATGGCAATTTTAAAGGAAGAACCTGCATTTTCTGACCTTGGGACACATTAATAGAGCTCATAAGTGTGGTCTGTTATACAGTGTAGGAAATTCAACAGCCAATGTTTTCAAGCAGCCCTGTAAACAGCACTGTCTTTATGTTTTAGTGATGTTGTATGAGGGATAAATATAGGCCAAGACACCAGCAAGAGCCCATTGCTCTTCCAGTAGCGCCATGGAATCCTTTACATCCCCCAGCAGCAGAATAGATAGGTAGATAGATGTAGATATTTATTTATTAGTAACATGTACATTGAAATACACAGTGAAATACATCTTTTTGCATTACTGAGAATGTGCTGGGGGCAGCCAGCAAGTGTCGCCACTCTTCCGGCGCCAACAAAGCAGGCCCACAGCTCCTAACCTGTAGAATAGATTTAACATCTCAACCAAAAGCTTCCCCTAGCATTGGCCTGGAACGCCAGCCTAGATTCTGTGCTGCAGTCCTGAACCCATGAACTTCTGACTTGGAATGCCTCGAACTGATCCATGGCTGACACCCATGTTTAACTAGTTCAATATAATAAAACCTCTCAATGCACTTCCCAGGAGCATTATTAGGCAACATCTGATACCAAGCAGACAAGTAACCAATGCCCAGGTATGTTTCTTCCTGATCCGTTGTGGCTTGTGGGTATTACTGCAAGCCCAGAATTTATTCCCCATCCCTAATTGCCCTTAAGAAGGTAATTGTAATTTGCCTTCTTCAACCATTACGTTCCTTCTGGAGAAGACACTCCCACAGTGTTTGAAAAGGGAAAAAAAAACTGCAGATACTGGAAATTTGAAATAAAAAAGAACTTGCTTGAAATGCTCAGCTGGTCGGGTAGCATCTACAGAGATACAACAGGAGTAAAGTTTCAAATCCATCAGAACTGCTAGGTACTGTGTTCCAGGATTTAAACCCAACAATAATAAATGAAGATTGCAATTCTCTTTCCTTGTTTGCAAGTTTGACTGGAGACTTTAACTCAAGTAAAATTCTGACTGTTAAGCAATTCTTAATTGAAAGTGATTGCAGCCACACTTGCGGATTTGAATCCACAGTTTAAGTAAAAATGCATTATGAGAAATGCATTTACAGAAATTACATTTGGGGACTATTAGTAAGGAAATACTGATTTTCAGGGATATTACTAAATTGATTCTAAAGTAATTTTTAATGCTGTTAATGCAGCATTGAATTAAGGCCAGAACTCACTCAGCAGCTAAAATGTAGCTTGATAAGTAGCAGGGAAGGCTGGAAGTGTCTAGCTGACTGGAAATCAGCTCCAGGTCATTTGCCTGTCTTAAACAGGAAATACAGCATCATTGGTAGGAACAGCCACAGATAAATATTCATATAAATCAGGGCAAAGTATTTATATCTACATTCATTTTCTTCTCTTTTTCCTCTGCTAGGAATCCAAGACTACAACTGCCTTTATGTACCTGCTCCAAAGGTTTATATTGTGTATGCTCCTAGGTAACTGGACAGAAATGAGAAGCAGGATCTAACATTTTATGGCCAATCCATAATCCAAGTGAATTGGGATCACTTACGGCATCATCCACAGTTTTCAGGTAATGCCCGAAAAAAACTAAAATCAATGTCAGCATTGACTTCAGGAAGGTGGGCAATGCACATGCTCTTGTTTACATTAACGGTACTGAGGTTGAGAGGGTTGAGAGCTTCAATTTCCTAGGAGTGAACATCACCAATAGCCTATCCTGGTCCAACCACATAGATGTCATGGCCAAGAAAACTCACTAGCGCCTCTACTTCCTCAGGAGGCTAAAGAAATTTGGCATGTCCCCTTTGACACTCACCAATTTTTATCGATGCACCATAGAAAGCATCCTATCCGGATGTATCATTGTTTGGTATGGCAACTGCTCTTCTCAAGACTGCAGGAAACTGCAGAGAGTTGTGGACAGAGCTCAGCAAATAACCGAAACCAGCCTCCCCTCCATGGACTCTGTCTACACTTCTCGCTGCCTCAGTAAAGCAGCCAGCATAATCAAAGACCCCACTCACCCCACACATTCTCTCTTCGTCCCCCTCCAATCAGGCAGAAGATAGAAAAGCCTGAAAGCATGTACCACCAGGCTCAAGGACAGCTTCCATCCCACTATTATAAGACTATTGAACAGTCTTCTAGTATATTAACATGGACTCTTGACCTTACACTCTGCCTCATTATGGCCTTGCACCTTATCGTTGCGCTGCACTTTCTCTGTAACTGTAACACTTTACTCTGCTATTAGAACATAGAACAGTACAGCACAGTACAGGGCCTTCAGCCCACGATGTTGTGCCAAACTATATGAACACCTCCTCCATGATCACTCTAACCCTTCCCTCCTGCACAGCCCATATCCCTCCATTCTTACTTCCATGTGCCTATCTAAGAGCTTTTTAAGGGTCCCTATTGTTTTCCCTTGTCGTACCTCAATGCACTGTTGTAATGAAATGATCACATGGATAGCATGCAAAACAAAGCTTTTCACTGCACCTCGGTACATGTGACAATAATAAACCAATACCAATACTAAAATCACAAAACTAAGATTTTCATTGTCTATTCAACATTGGGAAGTTGCATTCATTGTTCATTCCTTGGTCCCCATAGAAAGGCATTTATTCTGCAAATCAGTCTACCTACACAGATTGTTCTATAGGTAAATCAGACAGTTTTATTAATAATCTAGCAACTTTATAGTCATCTCCTAATGTTGGAGTTTATTTTGCAGTTTCACCAATTTGAGCTCGTGTTGTTAGTGCATGACCATAATCATTACACTAATGTAGGCAAGTACATGGAAAACCCATGACACTTGATTGATGAGCAATGAGTTACAATTTTCAATTAAAGACTGGTACTAAACCATTAAAGAGCCATATCTTGTGAGTATTTCTTAATAAAGGATTTTTAAATCTGATGAGTAGAGCTGGCCTGATGAACCATAACTTATAGCCTTGGATCCATAATTAGAAATCTAAAGACCATTCAGCTGCAAAATGACAACAATATCAAGTCCAATAATGATCGAAGAAAACTTCTACAATTACTTCACAGCAAGTGCAACATCAGCAGGGTAAATGCACAAATGAATTGAGCTTGAAGGCACAGAATCCTATCAATTCTAATGAAGGGGTACATCTGTCTTTCCACAGCAGATGTTAATTGACCTGATGCACCTTTGCAGTATTTCATTGCAAACGCACTAGATTGAGCAATGGGCAGATGAGAAATACTGCAGGATGGAATCAAGTCTGTGGAGCTTATTTTTTGATGAGTCTTTCAGAAATGGTCCCATGGTTTTTATTTATTTACCACATGTGGACAAGTCATTTTCAGAGGGTTTCTAAGAGGAACCACATTGATAGGTGTTAAGTCACATGGGACTTATAAGGATGGTTGATTTCTTGAGCAAAATAAATGATTTTTGTTATTTCCCAGTGCTCACCATTTAAGTGATTAGATGCATGATCTAAGTGCTATACAAGTGCCAATGTGAAACTAATAAGAAACGTAATCCCAGAAGCTAAAATGGCAATTTCATAGTTGTAGGTATTTATTTCCAGATTTAGTAATCACTTAAATTAAAATTCCTATGGTAGGTTTTGAAGTCTAGTCTCCAAATCAATAAACTGGATGTCTGGATCTGAGTGCAGTAACTGATCCATTATGCCTCTGTGTCCTACTGTTTATGGATAGAAGGCCATGTGACACTCTTTGAAGAAGAACGAGGGAGAAGCTGAGATCATTCCTGAGGGCTACATGTGAATGTGGTGAAACTGGAGCTGGCCACCACTCCTGTGCTAGAAATTGTAGGCCTCGATCTATGGGGTGAGGCTGGAGCTAGACCCTCCTGAGGTCCTTGTCGCTTCACTCAAGCTTAGTACACGTGACATCGTTAGACTTCTTAAAGCAAAGGCATCCAGGTCCAAGGCACTCATTTCAGGTGCACAGTTCTTACCACCTGGCCATGTCTTGCCTAATAAAGCACAGGACTCAGAGAGGAAATAAGGCACAAGGGGACCCCATTTCCCATTTTGCATCAGTCTTTGTGTACAGCATTCAACTCTGGAGAAGAACTGATGTGTAATCTCTGAGGAGCTAGTGCATGAAATACCCATTCCCCAGCCTCGCGACTGTCCACTCGCCTGGCAATTCATCATGTGCAGATCCCAGATCTAAACTAATCTCCACTGTGGGCAAAGAGTAAGAAGCTTGAGCAGAGGGACCTGCTTTCCTGTGCAGGTCAAGTGTTAATCACAGTTCCACGTTTCAAAGTCAGAGGAGAACTTCCAGAGGTGAAAGTGAATGACACCTCACTATTCATCCTAGTCCGCTACAACACATTAACCTTAAAACAGCTTTACAGTGCAATTCATACTCCAAAGGAAGCAGACCACTCAAGGACACAACATTGTAACTGTATTTTTGATTTGTAAATATACTGTAGCACCCAGTCTCATCTACAGTAGAGATTTTGATTAATTGCTTAGCAACAACAAAATGAATCCTAAATATTTTATCAGTGCTTCCGCTAAATCATTTTGCCTCATTAAGAATGAGGCTGAACCAATTAATTTTATCTTACACCAATGTATTCAAGACTTGTAAGTGTCTTTTGGCTTGCAATGTGTGAGTTTAGGGAGAAGCAAAGCACCTAGCCCAAAACTTTGCTGGTATCTGTAGCAACAACACAGTGGTGCAGTAGTTAATGCTGCTGCCTCACAGCTTCACCAACCTGGGTTCGATTCTGACCTCGGGTGCTGTCTGTGTGGAGATTGCACACATTTCCTGTGAACACATGGGTTTCCTCCAGGTCTTCTGGTTTCAAAGTCAAAGTCGAGTTTATTGTCATATGCACAAGTACACGTATGCACAGGTGCAACGAGAAACTTACCTGCAGCAACATCACAGGCACATAGCATCAGATACACAATATTCACAAGAAAAACAAAAACTAAACATAAATTATATAAAATTATACAAGAAAGAACACAATCAGAACAAAACAAAAAGTCCATTGTAATACAAAGTGGTCAAAGTGGTCATAGTGTTGCTGCACTGGGGTAGCGATTAGGGTTGTGCAGGTTAGTTCAAGGACCGAATGGTTGAAGGGAAGTAGCTGTTCTTGAACCTGGTGGTGTGGGACTTCAGGCTTCTGTATTTTGCTTGATGGTAGCTGCGAGAAGGTGTCATGGCCCAGGTCGTGGGAATCTTTGATTATAGATGTTGCCTTCTTGAGACAGTGCCTCATGTAGATACTACCAAGGGTGGGGAGGGATGTGCCAGTGATGCATCGGGCTAAGTCCACTGCCCTCTGCAGCTACTTACATTCCTGTGCATTTGAATTGCTGTACCAGACCACGATGCAACCAGTCAGGACACCTTCCACAGTACATCTGTAGAAGTTTGTTGAAGTGATCGGTGACATGCCAAACCTCCTTAACCTTCGAAGAAAGTAGACACGCCAGCGCGTCTTTCTTCCCAAAGGTGTAGGCCATTGTGTCATCGAGTCTAACATTTCAGCCCACCAAGTCCATGCCAACCTTTTTTGCCCACCTACACTAATCACATTTGCCTTCATTAGGACTGTATCCTTCTGCACCTTGCCTATTGAAGTGTCTGTCTGAATGCCTCTTAAACATTGTAATCGTATCTGATCCCTCCACGTTCCAGATATCGACCACTGTCTGTGTAGAAAACTTACCCCTCCGATCCCTTTTATAGGCCCCTTCTCTCAACTTAAACCTATTCTTACTTGTTTTTGATAACCAACTATGGGAAGAAGATTTTGACTCTCTACCCTAAATATGCCTCTCATAATCTTATATACTCCTGTCAGGTCACCCCTCAACCTCCTTTACTCCAGGGAAAGCAAGTTCAGTCTATCTAATCTCTCCCCATATCTAAAGTCCTCCAATCCAGGTCACTGCAACTTGATCCTTGACTTCCTGAACAACAGACCACAATCAATATAGGCAGCAACACCTCTGCCATGATTATTCTCAACACTGGTGCCCCACCAAGCTATGTCCTCAGCCCCCCTACTCTACTCCCTATACACTCATGACTGTGTGGCCAGATTCTGTTCGAATTCCATCTTCAAGTTTCCAGATGATATCACCACAGTGGGCCGTATCTCAAATAACGATGAGTTAGAGTACAGGAAGGAGATAGAGAGCCTAGGGACGTGGTCCCATGACAACAACCTTTCCCTCAATGTCAGCAAAACAAAAGAGATGATCATTGACTTCAGGAAGGGGGGCGGTGCAAATGCTCCTGTCTACATCAATGGTGCTGAGGTTGAGAGGGTTGAGAGCTTCCAATTCCTAGGAGTGAACATCACCAATAGCCTGTCCTGGTCCAACCACACAGACACCATGGCCAAGGAAGATCAACAATGCCTCTACTTCCTCAGGAGGCTAAAGAACTTTGGCATGTCCCCTTTGACCCTCTCCAATTTTTATTGATGTGGAATAGAAAGCATTCTATCTGGATCCATCATGGCTTGGTATGACAACTGCTCTGCCCAAGACTGCAAGAAACTGCAGAGAGTTGTGGACACAGCTCAGCACATCACAGAAACCAGCCTCCCCTCCATGGACTCTGTCTATACTTCTCGCTGCCTTGGTAAAGCAGCCAGCATAATCAAAGACCCCACCCACCCCAGACATTCTCTCTTCTCTCTCGCTGTTATAAGACTATTACAATAAGATGGTTCCCTATTACAATAAGATGGACTCTTGACCTCACAATATACCTCATTATGACTTTGCACCTTATTGTCTACCTGCACTGCACTTTCTCTGTAACTTTAACACTTTATTCTGCATTCTGTTATTGTTTTACCTTGTACCACCTCAATGCACTGTGTAATGAATTGATCTGTATGAACGGTATGCAAGACAAGTTTTTCACTTTACCTCAGTACATGTGACAATAATAAACCAATTTACCAACTTAATTTACCAATGTAAATTCCCGAGTAGTTGGATGGCAAGAAAGCTGAGGGGAGTTGATGGGCATGTGAGAGAGAAGAGGTTGCAAGGAAATAAAGTGGAAGAATGGGACAGATGGAATGTTTCGGACTAATGGGAATGCTCCAGGTCTGATGGGAACACTCGGAGTGCCAGCATAGACTTAATGAGCAGAACAGTCTTCTATGTCACAAGAAAATACAAGCTTCATGGGAAACATCAAGCATGTTGATCGCTATTTTAGTGCCATTTGTGGGACTTGGCCCATATTCAACTTGCAAAATCACTTCTTTTGACTGTAAAGTGTTCAGGGCATCCAGAGACCTATACGCCACAAAATTCCACATTTGTTTGTTCATTTGTTCGCCTTTTTCTCTTGAAATTCAGTCAAGCAAGAAGTCATTGTGAGTGAAAGGAGACAAAATATTTTCTCCTCACAGGTGCTGCCTGGTCAGCTGGGTAATCCCTGAATTTTCTTTTTTAGATTAAATTGTACTTTTTTTAGATTAACCCTCAGGACAAGTGTCGTGAGAAAACTGGTAAAAGTGGAGGCATTGGAGGCATTGGCAAAACAGGGAATGACAGCAGAGAAGAGCAGAGCACTGGGAGCGACCAAGAGAAAGTGGCTGCAACTGGTTTACAGGAAGAACCAAAGCTCATTAAAAAAATCAGAAAGTAAAACATTGAGCTATTTTGAGTTAGTGTGGCCATAATAGGCTAAATGTGTGATTGAGATTCTATGAAACAGGAAGTATATTATGGCCTGAAATCTGGAGAATCAGAAAGTTACTGAGTGATTTATTGCTCATACATAGCAGTGCCCAGTAGGCTTTCAGTTTTACCCTGGAGATTTAGTTGCAGTTTCTATTTAGTAACAGCATCATCCACAATAAAAGTCATCAACCAAAAATGTCCTAAGTGCAAGAACACAAGAGGCTTGTTATTAAAGGAAGAATGTTTACAAAGACCTCAGCAACGACAAGATTGGCTGTACGAGTTTTAGCAAGAAGAAACAGATAACTGCATTATGAACCACAATCATATGTTAAATACTGACAATGTATGGTTTTTAAAAACATCCTATAATGAGAACCCTTGAACCATGGCTGATGTATGAAATGTCTTTCTTTGATGGGATAACTTTAACATGAGTGCAGATGGTTTATGCTTTAAGTGTAATAATGCATACTTTCTGTTTATTGAAAACATTTTATCAAAAGTAGCATTTTTAAAGGTGGTTATTAAAATCCAATGACTGTTCTAATTCCCTAGTCCCTCTTCTTTATCTAGGGAGAGGTTAAGTTTTACAAAAATGTATTTCATCACCTTTCCTCCCTGAGTAGCTTCATTCTCCACAGATTAGGTTTATTAGAAGTGGAAACTAATGAGGTAAAATGAATGATATAATGCCCTTCTGCCCTATGCATTGAGCTAGCAGATGGCTGGCAGCAGGGTAGTACTATAATTAGGTGACATGAATGAAAGAAAATACTTTCTACAGATTTTCTAAGTGGTTTGGAGGAAGATATTGAGATCTGACAATGTGTATTTGCATTCCCACAGATTGATATTCATGTGTATAATTTATTCATAAAGGCACATTAGGGGTTCTGAAATTACCTTGCAGGTGACCTGTACCAGGCAGCATTAATTGATGAAGATAATGTTGAATTTGTTATGTGTTCAAAAAGAAATTACAATACAAGTCACTCATCACAAATAGGAAAGTACTGAAATTGCTCTGATTAAAACTGCTTGTTCTCATCAGATGCCAAACAGAGTTAACTGGCATCTCAAGAGGTGACTAAGGAAGATGTAGCGAAGGAAGTATATACTTGCCATTGGAGATGATGGAGCACAGATTCTCCGGGCATGTTCTTGGGATGATAGGTTTTGCCCCATAAAGGGAGTATCAAACGCAAAATTACTGACCTAATCTCAGTGGAGCTAAGAATGAGAGGAGATCTCGTTGAAGCATATTATATTCTTAGAGGGAATAATACAGTACCTGGTGAAAGGCTGCTTCCAATAGAGCTTGGGGTTGCAATATATCAATAAACAAGGACCTTCTGGGCAGAAGATACAAAATCCTGAAAGCACATACCACCGGGCTCAAGAACAGCTTTTATCCCACTGTTATAAGAGCATTGAATAGTTCCCTAGTATGATATGATGGACTCTTGACCTCAAAATCTATCTCATTATGACCTTGCACCTTACTGTCTACCTGCACTGCACTTTCTCTGTAACAGTAACACTTTATTGTGCATTCTGTTATTGTTTTACCTTGTACTACCTCAATGCACTGTGTAATGAATTGATCTGTATGAATGGTATGCAAGACAAGCTTTTCACTGTACCTCGGTACGTGTGACAATAATAAAACATTTAAACCAATTTACTCCTTTTTAATATGGGTGCTCATATTGTAATCCAATTGATTTGGAGAATCATGTGGTGCTACTGCTTCCCACAATGTAATAGTTTCACAGACGTTCAGTCTGCGATAAATGTTAAGGTCTCAACAGTGATGCTTCCAAGTCACACCCTAATATGATGATACATTCAAACAGAGCTCCACTGGAGTAGCAGGGTGCAAAGCAGAGTTTTGCAGCAAACCAGATGCAAAGGCTAGACCATATCCCATAAATTCTGAAGAGTCAAGGTGCAAAGGAACAGGATACTCTCGAACAAAATGGTGCACATGTGAAAACCAACCAGAGTGAGTGAGTCATGCCAATAATGGTTATGCTAAGGGCATACAGAACTGTGTTGTCTGTGTGGAGGCTACAAGCTCGTACTAAATTTAGCAATGGACAATGAATATTATCCCCAACCCATTATACGTAGGGTTAGCAGAGTAAACAGCACTCAAAATTAGACCTCTCTCACGCCAAACCTGACCATCAGCACACACCACGGTCTCCACTCATGCACAAGTTGCGCAAGATATTGCAGTCCATGACGGATAAAACCTTGTAAGTAATGGATCATTGCTTGGATAGCCCAGATGATCTGTTGTTTGCCACAAGCACAGAAGATGAGAATGTCTGATTTTGGAGGATGTGTTCTGCTGATTATCTAAAATCATGAACCGACATAGAAAATCATGGAAGTGAAGTTGAAGTGAAGCAAATACAGCAGAGCTAAGGTCCTTCCAAAAGATCATGCAGTATTACACATGATCGCTTCCAGAGATTGTGACCATAGTCAGACTGCTGTATCATTGGTTGAATAGGGATGTGGAGCAAAAAATAGAAAAAGTCAGCATGTAAAACTCCCCTCGTCATCAATTTCCGTTCTCTGCCTCTCACAAGGAACAAATTGAGACAGAGTCACTGCATACTTGGCTTCATACTCATGAAGGTTCAATGTGCATACATATGTGTAGACCCCTATAAATTATCTCTGGACATCTATATGTCCAGTCTCAATGCATTCATGCAGATCTTAAATGGGCATAATCACAGGATTTGGGGTTGATCATTTTGGGTCAATCTTCATTTTGTAATCTCTATCAAAATGAAAAAGCAGCATTTTGACCTCAACGTCAGAAAACTGTGCGTTCAACACTCATTGCTTGGTTTTGATGGTATAATCTGGGTTGATCCTAAGTGCAGTCCCAGGTAGTTTCAGGTTAGTGGGCCATCCATTTCCAAACAAAAGGATCACCCATTTACAATGGAGTTGAGAGGGAACTTCTTCCCTCAGAGGATTGTGAATCTTTGGAAATCTCAAGACAGCGGTGGAGACTGACTCACTAAATATATTCCATATTTGCCAGTTGACGGAAGTCAAGAATTATGTGAGAAAGGCAGGCAATTGGAACTGAGGCCAAGAACAGATTAGCCTTGAGTTTATTGAATGGCAGAGCATTCAAGGAGTGACAGCCTATTCCTGCTCCTATTTCTTATGTGCTTTTATCCTTATTAAACGTTGAACCAAAACTTTTTTTCCGGTGAACAATGAAGATCCTGTCTATGATGTACACTGGGATAATCTTCTGATATCCTGCTGAATAAATAACACCTCCATAAATGAATTAACTGCTCAGACCTGTCATTTACTCATATAACAATTGTCTATTACTTCCAAATAATTCACTGTGCACATGAAGTACTAAGGGGTATTAGTGGCGAATGTGATAAAGGGCTGTATTGATGCAAGTCTTTTATAAGCGCAGAGAGAACAATGCTTCTTTGCATACAGCCCACAGTTTACATAAAGCTCTGCAGGACTGCATCACAGGTGACACCACAGGCAGCGGTAACCAAGGCAACCTCCTATGCAATAGCTTTGGCAGCCCCCAGTTGCCACTTCTAACTGAGAATCACAATTACAACTTTGCAATACACCCACGCTAGCCTTCACTTCTCCCACTCGACCGGAATTGTCTATCTCATTGTAAACTTTCAAGAGTCTTCTTCTAAGGCAGTCCATCAGGGTCGAGGACGACTTGCTTTCACTCCAGTTCTTTGAGTCCTATGGAGGTTGATGAGGACAATGTGGGACCCATAGGCTCTGACACAAATGGGACAGAGGGCAGGTGGATGGCTTGCTTGGAAGGGTCACCACGCCTTCTCCATTGGAATCCAAGTGTTCCTGTCATAGGGACTTGAGGTTCTCAATGCCTTCCCAGATGCCCATTCTCCATTTTGAATGGCCACTGGCCAAGGTCCCTTAAGGGTAGGTGAGGATTTTACAGATTTTCAAGGAGGCTTTGGTTTGAGGTTGACTTTGATGCACATCTCTGTCCTCCTGGAAACCTTGTGCCACAATGGAGCTCAGAGTGGCGTGCTTGCTTCAGAAGTCTTGTATGAGGCATGCAGATGATGCGTCCCATTATAGAAGCTGATTGAGTGTGATCAGGGCCTCGACATTGGTTTGTGAGAGGACCTTGAAGGTGGTTCATTATCCTTCCAGAGGACTTGAAGGATTTTGTAGCGGCAACATTGGTGTAACTGCTCTTTGACTAGGTCTACATAGCATACAGGGAGTAGAGATTGAGAGTTTAGAGTCTTGCATTTCAATGATAACCTAAAACTACGCTGGTGTACTGGAAGCCATTAGTAAATGTTGTCAATGATGTCTGCCTGCACTTAGAAGTGAATCTCATCATATAGAAAGTGATCCACATTTTTACAAGGTCTTGTTGTGGACCTTTATTGTCATGGTGATGATACTTAAGAGGCTGTTAAATAGACACATGAATATGCGGACACATGGAGGGATTGGGATCATGTACAGGTGGAAGGGATTTAGTTTAATTTGGCATCGCATTCAGCACAAACTTTGTGGGCCTGTTCCTGTGTTGTACTGTTCTATGTTCCAAATGCAACATGGAGTAGATTAGTAGAGAGTACCTACCAAGGCAAGGCAACACTGTTAAGAATAGGTTTTGGAAAGAATTATTACAGTTCGTTTCTTACCTTGCTTTTAATAGCTTGGTGATTGGATGTAGGACTATGCATTAACCATAGCTCCCAAACCCAAGAATAAGAGCTATACTGATGACTTGAAAACCTAATCCAAGCAGGAACTTCCACACAATGCTGCTGTGTCAGCATGTTGATTTTCGGGTGAAATGTTAAACTGAAATCTAATTTCCTCTCCCAAGTGGACATAAATAATGTTTTGGCAGCAATTTGAAGAAAAGCAGAGAAATCTTTCTCTGTGTGATAACCAATTATTTATCTCTTGACTGATACTACAGAAACATTTCCCATGTCAAAGTTGGCTCATTCGTTTTATAATAGCGACTGCACTTCAAGAAGTACTTCACTGAATGTAAAGCTCTTTGGAACATTCCATATAAATGCAAGACTTTCTATCAGTGTGTGACTGAGAGTGAGTAACTAGTCACTCTTGAATTAAAGGCCCAGAGCTTCCTCCAACCTATTCATGCTGAAATTATGCCAAACAGTCAGTCTTTTCTTCACATTAATCTCACCCAGGTTTTCTGCAGAAATGTTGGAACTTAAGAAACAATAGAGGAGACGGTGACTGACCTGCTGTGTCCTGCCATGTTACCCCAGCCTCAGTCTGGCTGCTTATCATTAGTATCTAGAAGCAGAGTGCCATCTGGGAAGCAGCTACTTGATTCTTCCCCAGGAGACTCTCATAGAGACATACTTCCCCGAAACAGGCCCTTCCTCACCAAGTCCGTGCCAAACATCAACCACCCATTCATACTACTCCTACATTAATCTCATTTTCAATTCTCCCCCCATTCTCCCCCCAGGTAGTGTAGGGCAGGCATGGTAGTGAGGGCAGGCATGGTAGTATAGCAGTTAGCGTAACACTTTACAATGCCAGCGACCCGGGTTCAATTCCCACCACTGTCTGTAAGGAGTTTGTACGTTCTCTGCGTGGGTTTCCTCTGGGTGCCCTGGTTTCCTCCCACATTCCAAAGGAGTACAGGTTAGGAAGTTGTGGGCATGCTATGTTGGCGCCGGAAGCGTGGCAACATTTGCGGGCTGTCCCCGGAACATTCTACACAAAAGATGTATTTCATTGTGTGTTTCAATGTACATGTGACTAATAAAAGATATCTTATCTTATACTCCAGGGGCAATTTACAGTGGTCAATTAACCTACCAACCCGCACGTCTTTGGGATGTGGGAGCACCTGGGGAAAACCCACACAGTCACAGAGAGAATGTGCAAACTCTACACAGACAGCACTGGAGGTCAGGATTGAATCAGCCTTTCAAAGCTCTTAGGTTGTGGTTCGACTACCTGCACCAGTCTGCTGCCCTGTGGCTGCTCCACTTTGCACATTACTTCAACACTTTAAAAGAAGACAGCAAACAAAAATTTCTATAATCCTCCCCACTCACATAAGAAATCCTTTGGCTATGTTGCTCCTAAATTTGAGGGAGAAATCTACACATTACTGCTGTAAATGCAGTAATTTTCCTGAATCATTCCTCCCATGGCTTGTGGGGCTGTTAATGAATGGTACAGGATTTCAATTAAACTCTCAAAGGCAAATCTGAACAAATCAAGGAAATCCACTTGGCTTGTTTCAACATAAAACTGGTGTCAGTGAAATTCAGCATTCACCACTTTCATGCCTTTGAAATTCTTTGATCAAATTCCATCTTAGTGACTTCAGGTAGCATCATGTACCTTAAGTCCTCAGATGTTCACCCTCTACTCTGACTTGATCAATAAACTAATTGGAAGTATTTATTTTTTGACTCTTCTGCCATATTGATGCTGGTATTGGTATTGGTATATTATTGTCACTTGTACAGAGGTACAGTGAAAAACTTGTCTTACAAACCAATCTTACAGGTCAATTCATTACACAGTGCAGTTACATCAAGTTAGTACAGAGTGCATTGAGGTAGTACAAGCAAAAAAAATAACAGTACAGAGTAAAGTGTCACAGCTACAGAGAAAGTGCAGTGCAATAAGGTGCAAGGTCACAACAAGGTAGATCGTGAGTTCATGAGGTCATAGGTCATAGTCCACCTCATTGTATAAGGGAACTGTTCAATAGTCTTATCACGGTGGGGTAGAAGCTGTCCTTAAGTCTGGTGGTACGTGCCCTCAGGCTCCTGTATCTTCTACCCGATGGAAGAGTAGAGAAGAGAGAATGTCCCAGGTGGGTGGGGTCTTTGATTATGATGGCTGCTTCACGAAGACAACGAGAGGTAAAGACAGAGTCCAAGGAGGGGACTCCTGGTTTCTCCTGGGCTAAGGTTCAAGGGGTTCATATCTAGCCCTTTGACACCAAAAGCCCAGGTGCACGTCCAGGAACTAAAGCTGTGAGTCTCCTCATTGGGCTGATGTCAGGGATCTTCTACACCCACCAGCATATGCAGGAAATTTGCTGTTTGGTGCTCACCAAATTGTGTCACCATGCACTTGACTTTAGCCTGTCACCATATACCAAGAAAGCTACCTATTAAGTGTTGGCAGGCATGCAGAAGACATAACTACCAAACTCAGCATCTACATACAGGGAAAGTGAGCAAGTGTTTGATTTTTATACCACAGAAAATGCAGGAAAAGCTCATTAGGAATGCTAGAAAAACTTCAGTTCTGATGAAGGGTCTTCAAACTGTTTCTCTTTCCACAGGTGCTACCTGACTTGCTGAGCATTTCCAGTATTTTCTGTTATTGTTTCAGATTTCCAGCGCCTGCAGTTTCTTTGACTATGTTTTTATCCTATGCACCCTCTTTTAAGATCCACTAACGGGGTTGTTTTTGCCATCCAGCTACTGGACAAGTACACCGGATCAGAGCCCAAGCGCTGGAATTTCCTTCCTCAGCTACCTCGCTGCCTCTCTCCGCTTTAAGGTGCTTGCTAAAAACCCACGTCATTGAAAGAAAATTTGATCACCTGTCTAAAACCTCTTCATTCTACTTGAAGTCGCAGCTGTGTATTTGCAATGTCCTCAGTGGGTCCCCAAACACATTACTGCTATTGAAACACTTGGAGAAATGCAGTCACATCCAAAGCAGTTTGTATATTTGAAAGGCACTATATATAACTGGAGGTTTTGTTGTTTCCTGAATTATTCAATACTATTCTGAATGGGACCTTTAGATCACAAGGTAACAGTCTTTTGTTTTTCTTCCTCTTATTTTGGTGAGTGGGATTTTATATTTGACTGTTTCCAAAATGATTGGGATTCCCAGTAAGGACATTCCCAGTAAAGCCATAGTGATGAGCTATTCCAAAAGAAAGGCCTACACCAATAACACTTCATTCCTTTCAGAATTTCTCTAAGCACTTTACAGTGAAAGAAGTTCCGTCATTGTTGTTTTATAGGAAACACAACTGATTAAAAAGGGCCTTACTTAAGGTCAGAGAGTCAAAGACACAGAGAGGTGTATTGAGGGAATTCCAAAGCTTAGTGCCTTAAATTACAGCCACTAAATGGTGGAATAATTCAATTCAGGAATGATTAACAGATTAGAATCGAAGGATTCCTGATGCTGAAAGGTTTTAGGAACAGAGAACATTAGAAACAGTCTGTAGAATCAAGGTCAACTTAAATGTCTTCTTTACCTCAGGAATCTACATCAATTGTGCTCTCTGCTATCATTTGGACAGCAAGGCTCACTTGGAGCAGGCCAAAGTGCTGCCCCAGAAAATGCCCCTCAAACCCAGAACCTCTTCAGAGATTTAATGCAGTATTACAGCAGATAGTATTTTAGTCCTGCTGAGCATCAGTCTGCTCCATGAGTGAGGAAGGCACTTTCATCTCACCTGTAGCAACAGATAACCATAGACAGCCTGTTGTAGCGACACTGTACACTTCTCTCTCACTTGCTCGGTCAGCTGCAGCGATGGTCATGTAAAAAGAAACTCGTACTTGGGTCAACCAAGAACAAAATGATATTTCTTCCATGCTGGCCTATATCATGGATTTAGTGTCTATGGGCAAAGAAAAGGGACATAAGCCAGGTTTCTCCTCCTGGTGGACATCTGAGCAGGGTAATCCACCAACCAGCTCAGCTCTGCTGCCCCAGGAATGTTAAGCTCAACACTAGACTTGTGGAAGAATGAATAAATTGATTGTATTAACATTCAGGTGTCACTAATCATGATACAGGTGCAGACCGAACCCATGGGACATCCTAAGAATCTCCACCATGACAGTAATAGCCATGACACTGGAATATAAAGATCACACTTCTTGCCCCATCTCCTTTCTCATACAGATCGCAACAATTTGTGACCCATTTTCCATAAGGAAGGTACGTTCACAGGACCATGAGGAAAGAAAGGGGCAGTGGAACAAATTGGTTTGGCTAGTTAAAGAAATAGCACTGGTATAATGGGTCAAATGGCCTCCTTGTATGGTGGGTAATTCTATGATTCCATACTGCCACACATGCCAACACATTAGGGGAGTGAGAGAAGATGAATAAAACTGCAGGCTCGAATCAATATTTTAATACCAATTCTGCAAGCAAGGCAGTATTGAAGAGAAAACAAAAGTAATGTAACCATTTTTAAAAATTACAAGAAAAGTTTAGAACTAACTGTGTCCGTTTCCTTAATTGGCACTAAATATATACTTCCTCTGAGAGAGGCCATGAAAAGGTCTTCTATTTTGCTTTGACCATAATCCTTGTACTAGGCTCTCTGTGGGCTGAGGACGGGCACCCATTTTATTCACTGAATTTTCTAACCTGATCAGAGAACAGAAAAGTAGGGAGAGAGAGAGGATGGGAATGGAAAACAATATGAAAAAGTATATAATTTTGAGAGGCATGGATAGCCACTGTCCATTTCCTATGGTAGGGGTGTCTAAAACTAAAGGGCATAGTTTAAGGTGCGAGGGAGAAGATTTAAAGGAGATCTGAGGGGTAAATCTTTCACCCAAAGAGTAGTTGGTGTCTGGAATGAGCTGCCAGAGGAAGTGGTGGAGGCAGGAACGGTAACAACATTTAAGGGGCATCTGGAGAGGTATTTGAATGAACAAGGCATAGAGGGATATGGAATTAATGAGGCAAGTAGGATTAGTCAGCATAGGCGCTGTGGGCAGAAGGGCCTGTTTCTATGCTTTTACAACTCCATGACTCTAATACAACCAATATTGGTGTTCATCAACTCAAGAAAAAAAACCCTCCCCCCACTTCTCTTTTTTTCTCCTTTGTCTTCCCTCATTTCTGAGGCCCCCTTCCCCCACCCTTATGACCTGACCATCCCTTCCCCCAGCCTCATGACCTGCCCATCTATTCCCCATATCCTTCCCATTATTCCATGGTTCACTGCCCTCTCCTACCAGATTCCTTCTTCTTCAGCCCTTTGCCTCTTCTACCTATCACCTCTCAGCGTCTTACTTCTCCCCTCACCCCCACCCTCACCCACCCACCTTCCCCCTCTCACCTGGACGCACCTATCACCTACCTGCATGTGTTCCTCCCCCTCCCCCAAGCTTCTTATTCCAGCTTCTGCCCTCTTCCTGATGAAGGGTCTCGATCCAAAACGTCAACTGTTTATTTCTCTCCAAAGATGCTGCCTGACCTGCTGAGTTCCTCCAGCATTTTGTGCGTGTTGCTCCAGATTCCAGCTGCTGCAGAATCTCTTGTGTCAACTCACGAATGGTGTTTTCTCCTGTTTTATTTAAGATTTCAAATGTAAGTGGGTGGAAAAGCAGCCTCACCATTTCCCAGAAACTGAGCTTCAGACCTGCAAAGGGTCAATGCTTTGCTCTGCCATTGATCCCAGGACACTTCCCAGTACAGGGCAGGCA
The DNA here is from genome assembly GCF_009764475.1 of Pristis pectinata. Lineage (NCBI taxonomy): Eukaryota > Metazoa > Chordata > Chondrichthyes > Rhinopristiformes > Pristidae > Pristis > Pristis pectinata. The sequence goes on along the minus strand of NC_067410.1, from coordinate 100,517,434 downwards.
GTGAAAGTAATGACCCAAGAGTGGGCATTACCCTTCTGGGCAAGGATCAGCTCTTGGTGTGGGTCATGGCATTACACCATGACCCATGATTCATACGACCATCTCATATAGCTATCACATCAAGCATGACCTCAGTAACCTTATTTCCCTGCACTCTTATCTCCCCTTCTTCTCATTGTTGTTTTACTATGCTCAGTCTTGAATCTAAGAATCTACACTCTCTCAGGCAGCCTCTGAAGCTCTACTGCCTGTACCCTAACTCACACCGAGTCCCCTCCACTGAAACGCATCCCCCCACCCCACCCCCAAATATACTTTGGTTACTTTCTTGATGACACCACAGATTTAGAAGTCTCACCATATCTTCAAATCCGTCTCTGGTTTCACCCTCCCTCATCCCTGTCACCTCCCGCAGCCCTATCACCTTCCAAGCACTCCTCCAATTTTGTCCTCATGTGCATCCCTGGATATAGTGGTTCCTCCATTGGCTGCGGTGCCTCCAGCTCACTAAGCCCAGGAGCTCCCTCCGGAAACCTTTCTACCCCTCCATTCTATCTTTCCTCCTTAAAACCAACCACTTTCATCTTCCGTAATATCGCTGTCGACAGTTCAATGCCAAATTTTGCTTGAGAATGTTCCTGTGAGGTGCCTTGGGTCACTTTGTTATGTTAACAGAGCCACATAGAGGCACGTTGCTGCTGCTGCTGTTGTTGTTGTTGTTGTTGTTGTTGTTGTTGTTGTTGAAATCTCCAAGCCCTTCAGGCTTGACTGCTGATTAGTCCAGATATCATTCAGTGGCTCTCTCAGGCTTGACTCCAGACTCAAGGATAGGCTGCAACACACCAGCACCACAATGTAAAACATTTAGTGCTACCGGTGGGAGATGAAATTCTATGTGGTAGAATTGCATCTGTTACTCTGTTACTCAGTTGTGATCATCACCTTTCGAGGGCCCCACCCTGAGCCATGCTTGACAATCTGAGTTGGGGGGCCAGAGGGCCAGTGACTCTTGTAACCCAGCAATATCAAAAGCCAGCTCTGAATCAAGGAACAGCAATTTGCTATGGATACACAGAATTAAATTGCACTACACACCAGGGGCCCATAATGTTAAGGATGCAATATGTTCATACTTGTGTGTATTTTCTGATGGTGAATGCTAATTCTTCCTGAAAGAACTTCAAAACCTGCTTAAAATTCCTTCTCAATACCAGGAAACAAAATGCAGTGTGAACAAAGAGCCATAAATAAAACAATAGTGACACAAACTGCTGGTGCCTGAATATATCTGAAGTTTCATTATGTAAATTCAACTGGATGGCATCTTCCAAATCCCTTTCAATGCATAAAAATAAATAAAAAACATCATTAGCAACAAGGGAGCAATAAATAATATAAAACTGACACAAATTGCTTTCTACTTTCTGGTTTCATACCCTGTAAAGTCTGCATGCAAAATCTTCATTCCACCTTTAAAGGAATTTTACTTTCCCTCTAGGAACAATTCAAACAGCATAATTTGAAAGGATAAAAAGAGAAACCCACAAATGTTGGAAACATAAAAGGTAAACAGAAAAATGCAGGAGCCGTACATCTGAAAGAAAACCCATGAGTCAACACTTCAGCCAGAGGCTTACAATGGAAACTTGAACCCGAAAACTAATGGGACTTTTTTTAGACACTAATCAGCTTTGTGATGCCAGAAAATAGTTACCTCAGCCTCAGTAGTCATTCCTGGTCTGGTATGTGTAGGTGAATTAAACTGCTCTTCAATGTCCCAGACAGCTGTCTGACAAATTCCTATCTGCTACATGCTATATCCATGACCTGGCCATGCTAACGGAAATGCAGCATTATTTAGAATCCATTGTTACAACAAAATCCTCTTCCAGTCCAGATGAAGGATTTTGACCTGAAACATCACCTGTCCATTTCCCTCCTCAGATGCTGCCTGACCCACTAAGCTCCTCCAGCATTTTGTTTGTTGCTCCAAAATGCTCTCCCAGGCAGGTTTCCTGCAACCAATCAAACCTGCTCCCCCACGTCATAGAAAGTCTCCCTAAATCCTGGGAGCAGGACCCAGGACATAGAACACGGAGACAAGCAGTTTTACAAACATTTACAACCAATCTATCACCAAGCTAAAGAGGAGCAGTTCAAAGTCCTTATTCAGCATAGCTGTATCACCCTCTGGCTTGTGATCCTGTCCTATCACCACTCACTTGCATCTTCTCCTCTGCCCAAATGCAAACAAACTCCCTGTCCATGTCAGATTCACCTGCTTCCAGTCTCCCATAAACCTCAGCTTGTCTAAACTGATGATGCTACGTCCCAATCCATCTTACACCCAATCAGCGATTACTGATCCACCTTTGATCCTTGTCTTCCAATGCCTAAAATTTAAAATTCTCATCCTGTATCCATTTTCATGGCCTCCCTCTTCCCACCTCTTCACATTTCTCCGCTCCAGGATTCAGGATACTCCAAATCTAAAATTTTCTCATTCCTTTCTTCCATACTATTGTCAGCTGCCCCTTCAGCTAATTCATAGTCATACAGTGTAGAAACAGGCCCTTCGGCCCACCGAGTCCATGCCAACCATTAGGTACCCATTTACACAAATCCTACACAAATTCCATTCTATTCTCCCCACATTCCCATCAATTTCCACCCCTCTCCCCCCACTGTGGCCAGTTAACAACCCACATAAGTATCTTTGGGATATGGGAGGAAACTGAAGCACCAAGAAGAAACCCAGGCAGTCCCAGGGGAATGTGCAAATTCCACATATACAGCACCGGAGGTCAGGATTGAACCTGGGTCACTGGAGCTATGAGTAGCATTTCTACTAGATGCACCACTTACCATCCTGATTTCTCCCCGAGGTGTTTCTGTATGCCTAGCTCTCCCTGCTCCTCAAAACCAGACCCTCCAATGATTCTCCACTCTTAATCTCCCTGTTTTGCTGGGTACTAATCCTCATCTGATTGCATCTTCGTGAAAGGATATTTTGCATGTATGTATGACATAAGTGTGAAAGACATCAATAACCTGCTAAACGAGTTGCATGAATGCAGGGTGGTGATGTATTTCACACTTATATCATACATACATGCCTCCATGTCAACCATAACTACACTTCAGAGGTAATTAATTGGCTGTGAAACAGCTACAGGTTTAAGCAAAGATTCGTGAGACTTCAAAAGGAAGTCATCCTGTTCGATCCCACTGTGGAAACTACTCCAGAATTTTCAGGATGTCCTTTTGAAATGCTTTCAACACCAGACCCTGAGAGACCTTTGATGCATTATTGTTATGGCTTGTTTTCTCCTCCAAGCATAAAGAGCTAAATTTTGAAGAGTAATTTCTCCTGAAGATAACCTCCCAATGACACAACTGACCCAAGTGCAGTTTATGTACAATTTGGTCTGTGAGCTGAGTGAGGCAGAGAGAAATTCAAGGAGATGGTTGTTTTGTACAAAATAAAAAGCCTCATGCTGTCTACCATGATGATCTGGAAGTGTTGGGTAGTTTTATGTGAAGTCAAGGAAGTATTTGACTCACAAAGCCAAGATCTGCCAAGCAACGAGTTGACAAGTTACACAGAATTGTATATTCTGTTGACTCGAGGGAGGCGAATCTAGAAGCAACCTAAAAGGGTTTGATTTCCTCAAGCATGCCGATACCAATTTTATTCCCAGAAAGGGCAGATGGATTTTGAGGAAACCATCAGCTCATTTACTCCCCCTCCTTTCATGGCTACTCCACCTTGAAATGATTGCAACTACTTTCAATCCTTGAAACACAAGGAAGGGACTGGACTATGAGATAGATCATGTCATACTCATTTCCCCACAGACTCAATTCAAGGTGCAGTTAACTGCAGACTTGAGGCAGATTAATCCAAAGAGTTATGACTTTGGAATAGATTATACTGCTCAGCACTTGTAAGAAACAGCAGAACATTCTATCATCAAATGCCTGTGTGAGGGGTCAGGTTCAAAGTAACAGACCTTACCTTTCAACAGAGCCTTTCAAGTCGGAAAAGATGTGGAACAGAATTGAATTTGTTTGTGATTCAGTTATTCCAGATCAGAAAGTGTCCTGTCATACACCACACAGACACTGAAATTTGCACAAGTTACTGTTTTATAATCATTTCAAATCTTCATCAAAGTTTTGTTTCTGTTTGCAGATCTTTTTTTTACAATTTATAAATCTGTAAAGTACCTAAATGCTTTTCCTTTCCTTTCTACAATTAGAAAAACTGTAAAATATTGTTGTATCATAAGTATGTTCAGCCACAATCCTTCTTTGTGAATGTGCACCAATTTCTAATTGTCACCGATTGAACACATTTGGTGGATAACCTACGTGCAGGACCTACAAACTGCAGCTGAATACAGGCATTAATTCACAAACACTGGCTTTAACTTAAAGGGTTGGATGTCTCATCTGCTAAATGTTGCCTCAATAAATGACATAAAATGCAAGTTGGATTTAAGCTCATTTTTCTCTACTTATTGTAGACTTTGCAAATCAGGGCTACTTAAAAGTGCATTTGAAATTGATGAAAAATGAAATTGATGGTGGTCTTTTTTTCATTTTCTGGAATATAAAACCACTTACAACTCTAACAGATATGAACTTGAGGTCGGATTTTGTGTTGATTTCATGCTTTTAATTTATTGATGTTTTATCCTTGTCTTAAATTATTGCTTTCTTTAGGCATTCAATCTTCCATATCAATCACTGCTTTCCCGCTGAGGCACCATCCATGGAGACACCATGTACATTGTTTACCGACATCAAAGAGAGGGAGCTTGCATTTATATTACAATTTTTATCAAAATCGACTTTACAGTCCTTTAATTCTATCTGATGTGGAATCACCTGTTGTTTTGTGGATAATGGAAGAACCTTTGTTACCTTGTGTTTTTTTTCCAGAGCAACTAGATGATTGTCACAACCACTGGATGACTGTGAAAAAAAAATCAATTAAGTGCATTCGAAATTTGAAATGGCATTTCAATTCATAATGTGGTGAAGGACAGTACCAACACTTGCAGAGCAAGCTCCCACATACAAAATAAAGAAAATACTAGTGTTATTGAAAATGATAGAATTTACAGCCCAACTGGTCTGAATGCAGTGAAGGATTTTTTTTTAAAACTGCAGACGCTGGAAATCTGAAATGAAAACAGAAAATGCTGGAAACACTCAGCGGTTCAGGCAGCATCTGCAGAGAGACAGAGTTATCGGTTCAGGCAAAGGTCTGTCATCTCTACCACTTCTTATGCCCCAGGCACATGGAATTGGAATTGGAATTGGAATTGGTTTATCATTGTCACTTGTACTGAGGTACAGTAAAAAACTTGTCTTGCATACCGTCCATACAGATCAATTCATTACACAGTGTATTGAGGTAGTACAAGTTAAAACAATACAGAATGCAGAGTAAAGTGTCACAGATACAGAGAAAGTGCAGTGCAGGTAGACAATAAGGTGCAAGGTCATAACAAAGTAGATTTTGAGGTCAAAAGTCCATCTTATCGTACCAGGGAACCATTTAATAGTCTTATTGAATAGATAAGACAGGATAGAAGAAGATACAGGAGCATGAGGGCATATACCACCAGGCTCAAGGACTGGTGTTAAGACTATTGAACGGTTCCCTCATATGAAGAGATGGACTCTTCACCTCACAATCTACCTTGTTTGACTTTGCACCTTATTGTCTACCTGCAATGCACTTCCCTGTAGCTGTGAAGCTTTGCTCTGTATTCTGTTATTGTTTTTACCCTGTACTGCCTCAATGCACTCTGTACTACCTCAATGCACTGTGTAATGAATTGATCTGTACAAACGGTATGTAAGACAAGTTTTTCACTGTACCTCGGTACATGTGACAATAATAAACCAATACCAATAGCAATCCTTGAGCCTGGTGGTACCTGCTTTCAGGCTTTTGTTATCTTCTGCCTGATGGGAGAGGGGAGAAGAAAGAATGTCCAGGGTGGGTGGGGTCTTTGATTATGCTGGCTGCTTCACCAAGGCAACAAGAAGTATAGACAGAGTCCATGGACGGGAGGCTGGTTTCGGTGATATGCTGGGCTGTGTCCACAACTCTCTGCAGTTTCTTGTGGTCCTGGGCAGAGCAGTTGCCATACCAAGCCGTGACGCATCCAGATAGTATCCTTTCTATGGTGCGCCGATAAAAGTTGGTGGGTGTCAAAGGGGACATGCCAAATTTCTTTAGCCTCCTGAGGAAGTAGAGGTGCTGGTGAGCTTTCTTGGCCATGGTGTCTACATGGTTAGACCAGGACAGGCTATTGGTGATCTTCACTCCTAGGAACTTTAAGCTCTCAACCCTCTCGACCTCAGCACCATTGATGTAGACAGGTACATGTGCACTGCCCCCCTTCCTGAAATCAATGACTAGCTCTTTTGTTTTGCTGACATTGAGGGAAGGGTTGTTGTCATGACACCATGTCACTAAGCTTTCTACCTCCTTCCTGTATTTGTTATTTGATATATGGCCTACTATGGTGGTATCATCTGCAAACTTGTAGATGGTGTTAGAGCACAATCTGGCCATGCAGTCATGAGTGTATAGGGAGTAGAGTAGAGGGCTGAGGATGCAGCCCTGTGGGGCACCGGTGTTGAGAATAATCATGCCGGAGGTGTTGCTGCTTATCCTCACTGATTGTGGTGTGTTCGTGAGAAAGTCAAGGATCCAGTTGCAGGGGGAGGTGTGGAGTCCCAGGTCTCGGAGTTTGGTGATGAGTTTGCTTGGAGTTATAGTATTGAAGGCGGAGCTGTAGTTAATAAACAATAGTCTAACGTAGTTGTCTTTACTGTCTAGATGCCCCAGAGATGAGTGTAAGGCCAGAGAGATGGCATCCGCCATAGACCTGTTTCAATGATAGGAGAATTGGAAGTGGGTCGAGGTTGTCTGGGAGGCTGGGGTTAATGCGTGCCATGACCAGCTTCTCAAAGCACTTCATGATGGTGGATGTCAGAGCCACCGGGCGGTAGTCATTAAGGCACGTTACCTTGTTTTTCTTAGGTACTGGGATGATAGTGGTCTTCTTAAAGCAGGTGGGAACCTCAGATTGAAACAGGGAGACATTAAAAATGTCTGTAAATACCCCTGCCAGCTGATCAGCACAATGTCTGAGGACATGACCAGGGACACCATCCGGGCCAGATGCCTTCCGCAGGTTTACTCTCCAGAAGACTGATCGTATATCCTCAACGGTGTCCATGGGTTCAGCTGCATTGCAGGCTGTCAGGGTGGGTGGTGACAAACCACTCCCCTTCTGTTCAAAATGTGCAGAGAATGTGTTAGCTTATCAGGAAGGGATGCGCTGTTGTCGGTGATGCTGCCCAACTTTGTTTTGTAGCCCTTTATAGCATGTAAGCCCTGCCACAACTGATAGCTGGTCTGGGACTCGATTCGGTACTGACATTGCCTCTTGGCATCCCTGATAGCTTTATGGAGATTGTATCTCAATTTCTTATAGAGATCAGGGTCATCTGATTTGAATGCTGCAGTCCTGGACTTCAGTAGGGAGTGGATCTCCCGGTTCATCTATGGTTTCTGGTTTGGGAACACCCTGATTGTCCTCTTTGGTACACAATCCTCAACACACTTGCTGATAAAGTCCTTGATGGTGGTGACATACTCATCAGGGTTGGCAGCTGAGTCTTTGAACATGGACCAGTCCATAGACTGAAAGCAGTCACGTAGAAGCTCATCTATTTCCTCAGACCAGCACTGCACGACTCTCTGTACTGGATTCTCCCGCTTCAGCTTCTGTTTGTATGAAGGGAGAAGGAGCACAGTCTGGTGGTCTGACTTACCAAAGTGAAGGCGAAGGGTGGCTCAGAAGACATCTTTGATGGTTGTGTAACAATGGTCAAGGGTGTTTGGGCCCCTGGTGGGACAGGTGATGTGCTGGTAGTATTTTGGTAACACAGTCTTGAGGTTGGCCTGGTTGAAGTCACCTGCGATGATGAAGAGGGCCTCAGGATATCCTGCTTCAAGGCTGTTGACCACGGAATATAGTTCATTGAGTGCAGGCTTCATGTCCATCTGGCGTGGGATGTAGACAAACACCGACCCTTGCCCAATGTTCTACTATAACTTAGATGTAATCACAAATACTGAAGAATATTTAAGCAGCCTGCAGTAACTGAAAGTTTAAGGAAAAGTTTCCCACTTACTCGGCAGCCTGATATAAAATTACTGATTATATCTGCCAAAGTTTGTGTGCTGTAGCTACAGGGATGCCATGTATTCAATTGTTGCTTATTCCTTTGTGACTTATAATCGGCTTGAACTTGGCATATTGAAAATCAAGCTACAGAACTAGAAACCAGAAGAATCTGCAGCCTCTGACTGCTAGCTACAAAAAGAAAGACTTCTGTTGCTCTAATTTATCTAATGAAAGACCGTTGATTTGCATCTTATGAATAGGGAGGGCACACCAGGGATTGGAAGCAATATCAAAATTCTCAGATTAAAGAGCATGATCTCTTGTATGACTTTGAGAAGACAGCTTGGGTGCAAGCAAGAGAAGATATGAGAGGCTCCTAGTCAGGATATGTACAGGCAGGCACGGTAGTGTAGCGGTTAGTGTAACGTTATTACAGCGCCAGAGACCCGGGTTCAATTCAGGCTGCTGTCTGTAAGGAGTTTGTACATTCTTCCCATGTCTGTGTGGGTTTCCTCTGGGTGCTCCGGTTTCCTCCCACATTCCAAAGAAGTACGGGTTAGGAAGTTGTGGACATGCTATATTGGTGCTGGAAGCGTAGCGACTCTTGTGGGCTGCCCCCCCCAGAACATTCTATGCAAAAGATGAATTTCACTGTGTTTTGATGTACATGTGACTAATAAAGATATCTTACCTTACAGTGTGCAATTACAAAGTCTCAACAATACAGGAGACCCAGAGCAGAGAATTGAAAAGAATCAGAAAGATGCTAAAAGAGTTGGGAGTGGATTTCAAACTGAGAGTGAACAGCAAAAGTGTGGTGTAGATATTGGTCATCACCACTGCTGTATCACATGCATTCAGTATTCCAGCACAGCTTCTGGTTGATTGAGCAAAAAAGTGAAGATCACAACCTCAGACCTGGAACAATACTCGTGGCCTATCAGACAGTAGTGATCCCTCTCCTTCTGTATGATCCTGAGACCTGGACTACCTACATCAAGGTACCTCAAGAAGGAGCATTCAGGGTGGTGTTGGAAACCTCAAGGCTGTGCATTGGGAGCACACAGAAGCCCTGTGTAGTTGGCAGAAGGAGTAGGTCATCTTGCAAACTACTCACTTCCCCACCCCTGTTCCATCTGAGGAAGAGTCTGCAGTTCCCATATTGGCATCATCAGTCACCTCAGGATCCACAAAGGAAGCAAATTCTCCTCAATCCTTATGGACTGAATAATAAGAAGATTCAGCCTCAAACTATCCAACATAGTGAACCTGTCTGCATGAACATTTCACACCATGGTCACCAGAAAAGAACCATCAGGGTCCATGCCTTAATCGGGCATTACATTCTTTGCACAATAGTTCCTCTCCCAAACACCCCACCTACCCACCATTGAGAAAAAAAGCAACAAGCCAACATCCCCACCACGCGCGCCCCCCCCCCCCCCCCCCACCACCACATACAGCAGCACTAGTGGAGTGCATGACCTAATTATCAGACCCCATCCACAGGGTGTGTGCAGCAAGTCCACAAGGTTTTTTCAGCTCTATCTCACAAAGTGGTAAGCTGTGTCACCCAGAACTATAAGGGCAGAAGGCTCAAGGGAAGTCCATCACATCCAAATCACACATCATCATGTTTTGTACATATACATCACCATTCCCTTTTTTACCCCTAGGTTAAATTTCTGGAAGTCCCTACCTCAGAGCCTTTCACCACACACAGCACTGGTTCGAGATGGCCGCTCACCATCTTCTTCTCAAGGGCTTTTGGGAATGGGCAATAAATCCTGCAATGCCCATATCCCTAGAGTACATCATTTTAACTTGTCCTGACTACTAAACCAATTAGGGAAATTTTACAGCCATATTGTCTGTTGTCAAATTGTTCTGCTTCATATAAAATGTCTTATGCTGGTCTCTGCAATGAAGCCACCATTCATATGTGCTGGTATAAGTTGCCAGAGTGATTCATGTCCAAGGCAATCACTTGTTGAGAAGGGGAATCATTGGGATCACTGACCAGATAAATATGCCAAATAAACAAATGACTTAAAACCTAGTACTGATTAAGTCAAGAGTCACAGAGTTGTACCCACCTGAACTAATCCCATGTGCTCACATTAGGTCTGTAGAATGCCTTGGCTATTCAACTGCATGTCCAGATGCCTCTTAAATGTTGTGACAGTATCTGCTTCCACCACCTCCTCTGGCAGCACACCCCAGATACCATCCACTCTCTGTGTGAAAAACTTTCCCCTCTGATCCCCTCTAATCCTTCTCCATCTCACCTTAAACCTATGCCATCTTGTTTTTGACATCCCCACCACGGAAAAAAGATTCTTACTATCTACCCTATGCATGCCTCTCATAATTTTATATACATTTATCAAGTCACCCTGAAATCTCAGTCAGTCCAAGGCAAACAAACCTGGCCCATCCAATCTCTCCTTATAACCAAAGCCATCCAATCCACAACATCCTGGTGAATCTCCTCTGCACTCTCTCCAGCACAATCACATCCTTCCTCCAGCATAGTGACCAGAACTCCACCTAATACTTCAAGTACGGTCTAACCAGTGTTTTGTAAACCTGCAACATGAAGTCCCAACTCTTATTTTCTATACTCCAGCCGATGAAGGTAAGTATGCCAAATGCCTTCTTTACCACCCTATCCACCTGTGTAGTCACTTTAAGGGGGAACTATGGTCTTATACCCCAAGTCTCTCTGTTCATCAACTCTCCTTTGGATCTTACAATTTACTATGTATGTCCTACCTCTGACTTCGCACAATGCATTACCTCATTAAGTTATTATCAGGTTTAAATTCCATCTGCCTAGTGCTCCATCCAGCTCTCCAGTTGATCTATATCCTGCTCTAACCTTAGATAATCTCCTTTGCTATCCACAACACAGCCACTAATATACTAATCAAACTTCCTACATTCACATTCAGATTGTTAATATATCACAAACCTCAAAGGTCCTAGCACCAATCCTAGTGGTACACCACTGGTCACAGACTTCCAATCAGAGATACACCCATCCACCACCATCTTCTGCCTCCTACCATCAAGACAAGTTGAAAGGGAAGTAACAATTTATAGTCAGGACTTCCCCAGATGTTGCAGATGTTATGCTGGACTCAGGCATTATGGAAAGAGGAATGAAGGAACTGATGCTTCATCATTGGTAGGTAGGTTCAAATCAAGATGGAGCAATAGCACTACCACTGAATGCATGGATTTTAGCTGAGCAGGGTTAGCACAGTTGGTAGTGAGTAAAGAACCATGCCTGAATAATTCAACACCATTCGGCATTCTCACCCAACAAGGCCAAATGATGACTGGCATCATAAGAAATTGGAGAAGGGTGTACAGAAGAGATTGAAGGCTGAGAGATGGTCCAATAATGATTCTGAAGGATATTGGTGGGATGAACAGAGAGAAAATGTCTCCAGTTGTGGAGAAGTCCAAAACTAAAGGTTATAAATATACAACTGCCACTAATGTACCCAATATAGGAAAATTATTTTACCCAGACAGTGGCTCAAATACAACACTTGCTATCGCATGGAGTTGTTGAGACAAATGCCATACATGCCTTCTCAAGAGAAGCTAGGTGAGGGAGAAATACATAGAAGAATATTCAGGTAGTGGGATGAGAAGGGCCTTGTGAAGAGCTTAAATGCCAGCATAGACCCATTGGGCTGAATGTCATGTATCTGGGCTGGATAGTCCGTGCAAAAAAAGATAACATGGGACACTAATGTCCACAGCTCCCTGAAAGTGGGACAACAAGTAGATAGGATGGTAAAGAAGGTGAATAGCATGCTTGCCTTCATCAGTCGGGGCATTAAATATAAGAATCAGGAAGTCACGTTGCAGCTGTATAAAATTTTTGTTCGGCCTCATTTGGAGTATTGTGTGCAGTTGTGGTCACCCTGTTACAGAAAGGATGTGGAAGCTTTGAAGAAGATGCAGAAGAGGTTCACCTGGATGCTGCCTGAATTAGAGAGTATTAGCTATAAGTAGAGGTTGGACAAACTTGGATTGTGTTTCTTAGAAGGTTGGAGGCTGAGGGGAGACCTGATAAGGTTTATAAAATTATGAATGGCATAGATAGAGTAGATAGTCTGAGTCTTTTTTCCAGGGTAGAAAATTCAAACAGTAGAGGACATAGATTTAAGGAGAGAAGGGGAAAACTTAAAGGAGATGTGCAGGGTAAGTTTTTTACCCAGTGAGTGGTAGGTGCCTGGAATGCACTGCCAGGGCTGGTGGTACAAGCAGACACAATAAAAGCATTTAAGAGCTACTTAGACAGGCACATGAACAGGCAGGATTGGAGGGGTGTGCACCATATGCAGGCAGATAGGTTTAGTTTATAGAACATAGAACACAGAACATTACAGCACAGTATAGGCCCTTCGGCCCACAATGTTTATCCTGCTCTAATATCTATCTGACCCTTCCCTCCCACATAGCCCCCCATTTCGCTATCATTCATGTGTCTAAGGGTCTCTTAAATTTCCCTAATGTATCTGCCCCCACAACCTCTCCTGGCAGTGCGTTCCATGCACCCACCACTCTCTGTGCAAAAAACTTATCCCTGACATCCCCCTTATACCTTCCTCCAATCACAAAATTATGTCCCCTCATGTTAGCCATTGTCACACTGGGAAAAAGTCTCTGACTGTCCACTCGATCTATGCCTCTTATCATCTTGTACATCTCTATCAAGTCACCTCTCATCCTCCTTCTCTCCAAAGAGAAACGCCCTAGCTCGCTCAAACTATCCTCATAAGACATGCTCTCCAATCCAGGCAGCATCCTGGTAAATCTCCTCTGGACCCTCTCTAAAGCTTGCACATCCTTCCTATAATGAGACAACCAGATTTAGCATCATTTAATTTAGCATCATGGCTGGCACAGACATCACGGGCCGAAGGTCCTGTTCCTGTGCTGTACTGTTCTATGTTCTATGTTCCAATGCTGCATGATGTGTTTTTTACAGTCACACTGTGCACCCAAAATAGGAAAGAGTGGCACTTCCAGGATTAATTGCCCTCAACACAGGGAACACTAAACAGCTTCTGATTAGACTTCACTGCACTTGAGGGGCACTTGTGTCTGACAGCTCAATGTGAGTTGATATGCTAGAATAGAGTCTCAGAGGCGGGGGGGGTGGGGAAGAGAAGGAATCACATGTCCTGAGATTAAAAATGGAAGAACTTGAAGCCAATGTGTCTGTCAGTAAATCAACAAACGCATGAGTTCAGCTGGCATGTCTCTCCTGTCAGGAGACGGCTCAATTCCCAGTATTGGGTAGCTATAAAAAAAGGAAGCTGTCAAAGTGCCATAAAACTCATTACAGAGCTGCAGTGGATATTACCCACTTAATAAAAAATAAACCGTTCTGTTCAAATGTGTTGCTCTAAGGCTAAAAACCGTGATCTGGCAGATTGAGAATGGTACCTGCCTGATACTTATGGAAAAACAGAAGAGTTAGTTACAGAATGGGGAAGCTCCTATGGACAATTTCAAACCACATTCAAACTCACAAATACAGAGGAGGAACCAGCATCAACTTCAGAATGACAGCATTCAAGAGCCATGGTGGAGCTTTTAGACATCAGGGTTGCAACCAGTATACTCTCACTGTGCTCTTCGAATGGTCTCAGTTGGAGCCAAGCACTGTTCTCTGGAACCTGGACTGCTATATGACATATTGCTGTACAGAGCAAGCTAAGTGCTATTATTCACAGAATCATGATTATATTCCTGAAGAACCATCGACAGAAAGCGCAGGGAAAAGACCTTCAAAACAATTTCTCCAGCACTTCTGTTAAAGTGGTTTGAGGTCCGTCACATCAATATTAATACAACAGCGGGGTCGTAAATGTCATCTGCAGTTAGACTCCATATTTGAGTATTCAAGCTGAAGCTCTGGCTGCTAAACAGTAACTTTCCCCCCAGTGCATTGTGTCACTGCGCGTGTCTGTACTGAGGGAGGTGATGGTTTCATTCTTACCTTTGTGGACTAATAACCCAGACACACAGACTAATGATCCAGATACTTGAGTTCAAATCCTTCGCAAGCGGCTGGGGACTTTAAATTCAGCTAATTACATAAATCTGGAATTAAAAAGCTAGTACCTAGTAACAGTGACTGCAAAACTACTGAATTGTCATGAAACACAATCTGTCTCACTGATGTCCTTTAGGGACATCCTCATTCATTCAGTATTTATTTCTGTCATCATTTTTTATGTTGGTTTCATACAACATAAAGTCCAAAGCCACAATGTGGCTGACTCTTAAATGACTGAAATGCTTGTACATACAGCACGAAACAGGCTCTTCAGCCCATCAAGTGCACACTGACCATTAAGCATGCGTTTACATTAATGATACACCAATCCCATTTTATTCTCCCCACATTCCCATGAACTGCACCTTGATTCTACCACTCACTTACACACCTGGGGTAACCTATAGTGGCCAATTAATCTACCACCTCATGTCACGTGAGGCAGCTACGTCACTATGCTGCCACTCTGGGAAGACTCTAAGTCATAGAGTCATAGAGCATGAAAACAGGCCCTTCGGCCCAACTCGTCCATGCCGACTGTGTTGCACAGCGAGCTGGTCCTGTATCTTCTCCCAGAAGGAAGAAGAGAGGAAAGGGAATGGCCAGGGTGGCAGGCATCCTTGACGGTACCACCAGCCATCCTGAAGCAACGCACCGCAAAGGTGGACCGGATGGAAGGAAGTGACGAGCCTGAGTTTACCACTCTCTGCAAATTCAGTTGGTTAAGAGCAGAGTGGTTGCCAGCAGAATTATATATCAGTACAATCTCTAACCTGGTGACCTGGAATACCCCTCACTCCAACATTATTATCAGGTTTTGGGGACCAATGCTATTTAATAAGGATTGAGGAAGAGAGAGCAATGAATATGGCAATTCTAGCCACAATTCCTCAGATAATGAAGTAGTCTGTACCTGTAAGCAGAAAGATCTGAACATACTTCAGGTCTGGGCTGATAAGTGACAAATAACATTTGCCTCATACAGGTACCAGAAAATGACGATCTCCAAAATGAGTTTAACCATCTCTTCTTAACATTCAACTGCATTCCCATCACTGAATCCCCCACCTCTGCATCTGGGAAAGGAGTCACCATTGACCGTTATCTTGTTGAGACAAACCTCACTGTGACAACAGGAGCCAGTCAGAAGTGAGATATCCTGAGGTGCATGCTCACTCCTGAGTACCCAGAACCTTTCCACTATCTACACAGCAGAAGTGTGCTGGAATACTCTCTACTTGCCAGATGAGTGCAGCCCCAACGAAACTGAAGAAGATTGACATCCTCAGCATCACGCAGACTGCTTGATTGGGACCCCTTCCAAATTCCTATTCATTCCTTCCACCACAAGGTCACCATGGCTGCAGTCTGTACCATCTACAAGATTCACTGCAGCATCTAGTTCAGACTTCCTCAACAGCACCTCCTAAATCAATGACCTCTATCATCTAAAGGAAAAAGGCAGCCAGTACATGGGGCAGCAAGCAATCTGCTGGAAGAACTCAGCGGGTCAAGCAGCATCTGTGGGAGGAAAGAGATTGGCACAGGATGATGCAGGATTTTGACCCAAAACATCGACAATGGGACCCCCCTCTCTGCAAGTTTGTTCAGGCATTCTACCAACACTCTGAAAAATTATTTGGAGAAATCATGACAACATCTGCAGAAATATGAGGGATACACCATTAGGATCAAGAGAGAGATCTTTTCACTAATGTTGTGGCCATATAAAGCCTCTTGGTCTGCCACAGCATGAGGTTGGACCATGCCCAGTTCGAGATCCAGCCAAGGCCAACTCAAGATCATTGTGCTCATCAATAGAAAGACACAATAAGAATAAAACTTACTGATAGTGTCACAGCCTCAGATAGACTAAATTCACTAATGTGCTGTTCTTTGAGCAAATACTGTTGCCTTTTTCTAGTTATATTATCTTCCCCTTTTACTCATTTCTGCAGACGTTGAGGTAGGAGATGGTTAACACACAAGCAATAATTTAATGCGAGAGCAACTTTGTTGAAACACTGATGGGAAGCTTCAAACAGGATAGGTACTTCATTCACATATTTCTTGGACTGGCAGTTCAGGGCTACAGAGAATCAGCTTCCTTCTCTTTATTTCCCTCTGTCAGATAATATAACAAAGGGAGAAATAGGAAGTCTCAGTGAAATGTGGTCTGAAGTTCATCTCAAGATCAAAATTGACAAGAAGGTTGTGAACAATTCTAATTCAGTTTCAGAAGGTTGCCAGTGAGAGGGATGGATTTACTGTAAAGGGTATGAAGATAATTACTTTTTCTGATAGAGCAGATTTCTACTTATCCAGTGCAGGTTGTGGAATAAGTAGTCTGACAGGTTTGGAACATTGGAAGGGCCAGGGGAGCTGGTGATCCGGGGCTAGGTCTCATCAATGTGTGCTCTTGGATCATGTTGTCATGGAGACAAGGAATAGGAGTGGCAAGGAATGGTTCCTTGTGGGACATCAGAAGTAATAATATGGAAAATGGAGAAGAAACTTCTGCAGGTGAGTTCTGACTGGATAGGTAAGAAAGGAAATAGCATGATCCTACCCAATTGGGCACTGGTGGAGAGATATTGGACGAGGGTGATGTGGTCAACCATGCAGGTAGAAGACGGAAGAGACTGCAGATACTGGTATCTGGGGCAACACACAAGAAGCTGGAGGAACTCAGTGGGTCAAGCAGTATCTATGGGGGCAAATGGACAGTCGACATTTTGGGTCTCAGGAGGAAAACTTCTTCAAAGTGGACATCCCTTGAAGAGACTTCACAGTGGAGTAGCAAAATGAAGACACGAGGGACTGCAGATGCTGGAATCTGGAACAACACACAAACAGCTGGAGGAACTCGGCAGGTCAGGCAACATCTATGGAGGGAAATGGACACTCGACGCTTTGGGTTGAGACCCTTCAGTGATTATGGTAATATGCCCCTCCCACTCCTCAAACTACCATGCAGATACTTTGAGGATGGGGAGGGATAAACTACCATTATCACGTTCACATAGTGTGTCACTGATAACTTGGATAAAAGCCATTTTGGTTCAATTGCATAGGTAGGAAGGAGGTACAGAGTGATTCAGGTAAGTTGTTCTGGGAGAGGGGGGCACAGATCTGGAAGGCTACAACACTTTCAAAGGAGAGGGAGGTTGGAGATGGTTTGGAAGGAGGGAGGGGTCAAAGATGACAGCAGATGTTTGAAACAGAGGGTGACTTTATGTAAGGAGACAATGGGAAATCAGCTGGAGAACAGTTCAGTGAGAACAGGCTCAAAGGTGCAGGTGGTGGGTATCATGGATAAGATGAGGTTAAAGAATCTAAGAAGGACATCAGAGAGAAACTAAAGATGATGCTTTAGGTGCGGGACACCTTAAAAGTTTAGCAATTGCACCGATCCAACACATTAACTCTATTTCACTCTCCAAACATCCTGCCTGACTGCTGAATGTTTCCAGCAATATCCTATTTTTGAATTAGAGCCCTTACTTGGATCCTGGTTCATATGATTATTGGGAAAAGGACTTTGGAGGCACTGTTGGTTAAAGTAGCTTCAAAAGTCACCTCAGAGGTAAAGACATCTGTGTGAGCTTGAAGTCACAGTGTAGCTTCATTCCCTGAAGGACATTATCTGGTTGGGATTTTATGACACTATCACTGATTTATATAATTAACTAAGCACAAATTCACAAGTACCAGTGTGTGGATTGATTCCCATCTTCACGTTATTAGTCTCAACTAGTAACATAGCACTCTGCAACCATTCCCTACCAAGCAATCTTACATTAGTAATGGGTGCTGATGATCATTTCTTTAATTATTTTGAAGTATTATCCATAGCAGCAGTGGTTGTTTAAACAAATTTCCTTTCTCCTCTGTGTACCAAGGTAGAGAGTAGTCTTTTCTATTTGTTAATGTTGAATGTTAATTTTATTCTAATGGATAATAGAAGTCAGTCTCATTGACTACTGCAAATTAAGAGCATTTCCTCTTGGGGAACATTAGCAGTAAATCAAAAAGCTCTCCAACTCTAAGCCTCAACAGCAAAACAATTTTACTGCAGTTTTTACTGGTGGGGATTGAAAAACAAATAACCTCACGTGCATATCAACAGGATCTCACAGAGTAATAATGTCAGGAAACTGTCAATCGTTGAGCAGATATCTGTCATCTTTTACATGAACACAATACCCAGTGGACTGACTGCTGTCTAAATCAAGACTTGTTACATTTATTTGAAATCTTTTCTTTTCTTAACCTTGTTTCTCATCATTCAAAGCAGGCCCATCCTTAAATCCGTGTCATGTTCCACCTCATCTCCCGTTTGCGTAGGTGCCCTTCACGGGAGAACTGCATACAAACCAGCACAGAGAGGGGCAGCAGGCAATTTGACAATAGGTGCTTCACAGTGGAGCTGATCACATCAGAGCCCACCATACACACTCGAGAAATCCAGCACAGGCGAGAGATCCTGTCTAATGTGGCTCAGCTAACCATTCACTGACAAACCCAGCTGAGCTACCTGAAGTGAATCTATCCCCTTCACTGACTTTGCTTCCCATAATTTTCTACTTTTAGGCGTTTAAGCATTAAATTACAGTCCACCAAACCATTTGATACATTAAGTCAAATGACATCACTTCTGAGATTTAAAGCTTTCAATTAAAGCCAAGCTGTATTAAATGCTTTAATATAATTTATTAAATGCTTTTTAATGAATTTACAATTTACAATTCCCCACTTTAGAACAGGATAATCAGAATATTAAAGATTAGAGTTCCCCTGCTGTTTTTAATGTTTAAGTTAACAACTAAATCCCAAAGTGAGTATTAAGGTTTGATCATAAATATTCAGTCTGATTAAACTTTGATTCTAATTATTAGATTTAGTCTATTGTGACTTTAGTACATAGATTTTTTTCTCACCATTGGGAACCAACAATTAGAGTCATCAGAGACAGTTGGAGACAAATAACCCTTAGACAATCTGGTAGATCGGGTAGAAGATACAGGAGCCTGAGGGCACGTACCACCAGACTTAAGGACAGCTTCTACCCCGCTGTGATAAGACTATTGAACAGTTCCCTTATACAATGAATGGACTATGACCTCACGATCTACCTTGCTGTGACCTTATTGCGCTGCACTTTCTCTGCAGCTATGACACTTTGCTCTGTACTGTAATTGTTTTTACCTGTACTACATCTATGCACTCTGTACTATCTCAATGTAACTGCACTGTTTAATGAATTGACCTGTACGATCGGTTTGCAAGACAAGTTTTTCACTGTACCTCGGTTCAAGTGACAATAATAAACCAATACCAATACCAATACCTAGCCCTGGAAATAAAGTGAGAGGTAGGATATTTCAAATCCTCTAGCTGCAGATTTTGGGAGGAGATGGATGTACACATGGGTCATGGTTTCCCATTGTAAGGAAGGTCAGAGGCTGTGGACAATGTGGTACGGATGACATAGCTCTGGGTCCTGTAGTGTGGGTCAAGTGGTTGTAGATTGTATGTAGAGACAAGTGGGGCTTGGAAATGGATCCCAGATCATGTGGTGAGATTGTGGTTAATGGGATTGGTAATGGGTAGTCTGGTGGGTTGCGAAGGAATGGATTTATGGTGTGAATTGCAAATATAAAATATACAATGAAGATTATAAAGTGTGGGATACAGCATGTGGTTTGGCATAGATTGTGGGTCTTCAGGAGTGGCTGAATGATGGTGACAGGTGATGGTAAACATGCTGTAGATATAGGATGTCGATTGGTTTTCTGGAATTTTAGAGTCATAGTCATACAGCAAAGAAACAGGCCCTTCGGCCCACTAAATCCATGCTGAACATCAAGTAACTGTCTATACTAATACCTGTTCTAGATCTTAATCTATATTACATTCTTCTTGAGGATTTAACCTGGGTTTGACTGCTGCCTGCAGAAAATGACTGGGTTAAGTAGACTTTTGATCAAATTATGCACAAAGGATTTCTCCTATTCCACACTTCTCATTCCCATGATTCACTTCTAGGCCAAACATGCTCATCTTGGGCAGAAAATATTCTGCTTTCATTACAAAGCATTCTGTTGCCTGGCAACCGGAAGAAAAGGAACCGGCAAGACCTTCTATAATTAATGTAGTACTAGAGGGCATCTGAAGCAAGATGGATGAAGCCCAGGAAAACTCTTTGCAAAAAAAAATCTCAATTACTGGACCATTGGACGACTGGGAGAAGGTGTCAAAAGTCACTGATTCCTCCCCCCAGTAATCTCACTGACAATTCTCCATTTAATCTTAGCTAGGTTGTCAAGGCCAGGTGCTGAGTCTGAGCTACACTTTTCTAACACTGAAGAATACATCACACATAAAGTCTTTCAATTCAGTGTGTTGTCAGTGAAGTTCTGAATGAGATGGATGTGGGAAGTAACTGGTGAGGAATACTGTAGAACATTAATTGGCAATCTTGCTTAAAAAAAACCTCAAGAAACTTAGCCCAAGAAATAATAAAATGCTGTAACAATGCTGAATTCACCTCTGAGATTGGGGTTTAGCTCTATTGTTGGGTGAGGGATGAGGAGCTATAATCTACTTAGTGATAACAGTGGCTACTTAAAATAAGAAGTGCTTCATTTCCAATAATTCTCTTATGAACAAAACAAACATCTTTTTAATAAAAAGCTCAGCCTCCACAACAATGGTATCCTGTTGCTCAGCAACTCACAAATTCCACAATAATGCCACATTTTATAATTAATGCATAACCTTGGAGGAAAGCAAGAACATTTGAGTAACTTTGCATCTCACAAATTTGATAAATTTGCACATTTATATAGCTCCCGTCACATCCTTAGCCCAGCCTGAAATCCCCCCCAATCAATGAATCACTACAGAAGTCAAATCAATTTTGCACTGTCAGAAGCCAAACTATAGATGGAAGGTTCCCTGGAGCAACTATGATCAGCTGATGAACTATGTTAGAATTGGATAAGCCATGAATCTTGACAACACACACTTATAATGCCTTGAAACACCTTTGCATTCTTTGCAAAAAATGTGCCTTGGAATACTTTGCACCTCTCTGCGTAAACTGACCTGAACTGAGTTTAGTTTCTGATGCAAAATCCAATAGTTCCAATGGTACTACACTAGAATATCAACATGGAACAAAAAAACAGAACGATGGAAGAACTCAAGCAGCATCTGTGGATGAAAAAGGCATATGTTGACATTTTGGGTCGAGACCCTGCATCGGGATTGAAAGGGAAGAGGAAAGGTTGCCGGTATACGGCAGTGTGAGGGAGAGGTGGGACAGAGGCTGGTAGGTGATAGGTGGAACCAGTTGAGAGGGGAATGATGGGCAGGTGAAACCAGGTGAAGGGGGGGGAGGGGATGGGAAAGGTAAACAAAGGGAGAAGAAACCTAGGTGGATGGGTGACTGCGTGCAGGAGGAGAACACTGGGGAATTCAATGTTCAGAACTGAAACTGGAAAATTCAATGTTCAGACCATTGGGTTGTAAGCAACCCAAGGGGAATATGTGATGGTGTCCTTCCATTTTGCATATGGCCTCACCTTTTCACTGAATGCAGTAAGACCAGGTTGGAAGAGGTGAAAGTGAATCTCTTGGAAGGACTGATTAGGTTCCTTGATTGGTGGTGAGAGACGAGGTGAAGGACAGGAGTTACACCTCCCAGTGTTGCAGGGGAAAGTTTTAGGGTTCAGGGAGGGATGGGTGGGGAGGGATTGCCGCCCCAGGGTGTCCTTTCCAATTTCAGGGAACCCACGTGACTCCCTGGCCTGCATGTGGCCTCCTCCGCACTGGAGAAACCAAACTTAGACAGTTTTGCAGAGCACCCACGCTGTCTCCACAACAGCCACCTGGAGCTTCCAGCTGCATGTCATTTTGACTCCCCTCCCCACTTCCACACCTACTTGTCTGTCCTTAGCCTCTTCCATTGCGATGGAGAGGCCAAACACAAAATGTTCACCTTTCCCTTCCCCTCCCGCTCCCTCTCCCCCACCTGGCTCCATCTCCCATCATCTCCCTTCTCATTCATGTCCACCTATCACCAACCAGCCTCTGCCCCACACGTCCCTCACATTGCTATATAGTGGCAGCCTTTTCTCTTCCCTTTCAGTCCTGATGCAGGGTCTCGACTGGAAATGTTGACATGCAGCTTTTGCCTCCACAGATGGAGTTTGACCCGCTGAGTTCTTCCAGCGATCTGTGTTTTGTTGTTCCAGATTCCAGCATCTGCAGTCTCTTTTGTCCAGAATATCAACCAGGTTTGTATGCCTTTTGTGCAGTAGAATTGAAGCCCTAACTGTCAGAGACATAAATCTTACATTGAGCTGAGCTTATACCACACTTCAACTCTACAACTTTTCATAAACAGGTCGTGATGGAAAATGGATGGTCTTAGTTCCAACTCACACGCCTCCACTTGTTGACCTGAAAACTGTTTGCTCAGTCACTGGTACTAAGGCTTCATATTGTGGCTTAACCTATGCCATTAGATTTCAACCAACCTTACAGCTACGTAATTACTCCTGAATAGATTTCATCAACAGAACTTTAAACAGAATAAAGATTGAAATTATCACCTCTTTCATTTTTTCAGTGGCTTCCTAACACACACTTTATTGAACTCTGCAAATTATATATATACTAAGCCAAAGTAATTGGATTTGAAATTGTTGAGTCTACATTGGTGAAGATGTCTATGAAGTATTCATCTAACACCTCATACTTGGTAATCCCACATAATAGTTCAATCCAATTGGTCTTTCAAAGAATTTTTTCTGATCTGTAACCTTCGGCCTTTATGGGTAAGGCATATCAATGGATTACCCAAGCTGATAGGAGAAGATGACATTTTACTTTTCCGTCAATCAACAGCATGGTCCTCTTTTTAAAATGTCCCACGTCATCTCAGAGGAGCACTATTAAAATCTGACAAATGGGGTCACAGAAAGAAATGTTTGGGCAATGGACCAAATTCCAGTTTAAGTGCAAAAAATTAATCCCCTACTAAACCTTGCTTGGGTAGGGGATTAACCTTAACCCTAACCCTTTACTGACTGGTGTTCTCTGTGGTTTCCTGGAAAATATGTACAATATGTTAAAATGCTTTACTTTGTCTTCTTGAAAATGCAGATTCCTCTTGTTATTAAAGAGTAAGAACTCTGGGTTTCGGTATAGCCTGAGCAGATGAGAAGAGTTGTTAAAGAGGGAACATTATCATTAGAACTTGTAGTAAAAAAACAATTACTAATTTTTATTTCAACATTTTAGATTTCATTCCCTGTGTGGGCTCATTTTGTCAAATGCAGGTGTTTTTAATGTGCATTAATCAGCCTTTGTTTCACATTATAGAGATTTATTGCCAATCCACAGTTGCATGATCCAACAGACTGACTTGCTAGGCCACTTCTGAAAGCAAAGCAGATGCTAGGAATCAACCCCCATGATGTGGAGCAGGGTTCACCGATAGGGCAAAGCAGCTAGAGGTAGTAGGTTTTCTCCCTGTGTTAAAAGATTTCAGTGAATTGGTTAGGGTTTAACCCAAGAGCTACAGTGTCACTTTTACTAACCCCAGCTCTTCCGTATCCAGATTCTGAACTGAATTACCATTTCAAACTCACCTTCTTTGGACCATTAATCCAAGCCCCTGGATGAGTGGTCTGGTTACAAGACCATAATATCACTTTATCTGCACAGATGGGTGAGGCTAAAATCTGATGAAGGATCATTGACGTGAAACCCCATTTCTCTTTCCACAGTTGCTGCCTGATCTGCTGAGTGTTTCCAATATTTTTTGTTTTTATTTCAGATACCTAGCATCTGCAGGGTGTTCTTTTGTCTTCAAGATAGAAATACACCCCTGAGAGTTTCACTGTTGGGTTTTTGTACTTGGACTGTGGAGAATATGAGCTACAATTGATGGCAATGTAATAGACAGAAGCTATGCTGACTGAATTGCTGTGTACGTCCAATGCTTCCTGTTTTCTAGTAGTCTCATTATTCTTATGATCATTACAAGAAATAGTACTATCAATGCAAAGCAGCAAAGGTGTCATTTTAAACAATTCTGAGTCAACCCCGGACAAGCCTTGTACACCTTTCTGTGTCTGATCACACAGCAAAGAGCGAGAAGTAGGTCAGTGACTGTCATCTCACCTGCCTAATGATATGTGCCCCTGGGGAAAACGTGCAATAGAAAAAGGCAAGGCTGTGTCTGTACTGCTTACATTCTGATTGAATTGCACTTCCAACTTTTTGATATCATTGCCAGTTCTACGCGCTTCAAATATTAACAATAAGTTTTGAACTTCTACCTTTCCTCCAGGAAGCATTTGCTTCACTATCCTAAAATCCTCAGCTAAACATCTTTATTAATGTCAGCTTTAGGCTGTTCATATAAAAGCTATCTGAAATGGAAAGCTGGGGCAAGTGTGGAGGGTGGGTGGGCATAGGGGATAGGGAATTTTATGGTCAAAGCACAACATAACATGCAACACAGGGAATCTTCCCACATTCTCCATCTCCACTGATTATTTAGTTCTGGGGATTACTTTTCCATCCTCGCGTCAGTCTCCGCCTCACATCGCATTCATTGCAGCATCTCCCTTACCAGCAAAAATGCATGATCAACATTGGGAAAACAGCAGCTCAGCATCAGAGGCACAGTAACACAGTCAGGTGAGATCTAACAGCTTCTCAACAAGAATGGAGCCAAGATCCTTGAATACTCCATAGGGTGTACTGCCACCTGTATTCTTCTAACTGAAGGTGGAGACGTTAAACTACACATTTCTGAATCGGATTCTGTATTACCACTCCAGTCGAACTGCCTGCAAAGGTGATAAAACAACTTGGATAGATTTTTGCACACTTTCTAGTGCACAGTCAGTCTTTAGTAATGGCAATTATCCTCATTGTAACTGTGCAGAATGAGGCGGTTATCTTCACCTCTGGAGAATATGCTGAGCGATTTTTACCTTTCCGGGATGCAAGACAACAGTCATTACTGAAGCTACTTACCTCTCCTTTCCATTGAAGTCATTAGAATTAGAATGAGACCTAATGTCTGGGTGCTGAGGTTTAAAATTCCCCAAACAGTATTTGATTTTTTCTATTTACATTTATTATTCTATATCACAATTTCAGATGCATTTTTGTAGTGTATTTCCACAGCATCACAGGGATAGCATTCTCCCTATAATATGTAACATAGGCCAGCTACTGGATAGCATTTGTACAATAGGATAATATATACTAATCTGACTGTTGTAACCAAGGCACAATACAGCTTTAATGCTGGATAATCCACAAGATCTTTTCTCCACATCAGTTCCAAAAGCAGTGTAGAGAACAGCAAATCTCACTCTATCCTACTGTTTCCTTTTGTAATTTATTCTTTTGTTTGTGCTATCTGTCCTTGTTGGTGACCCATCTCTTGAACTTCTACAAACCTTCTGAGTGAAGGTACTCCCACAATGCTTTTGGGGAGGGAGTTCCAGGATACAACAAACATAGAACATAGAACATAGAAAAACTACAGCACAATTCAGGTCCTTCGGCCCACAAAGCTATGCCGAACATGTCCCTATCCTAGAAATTACTAGGCTTACCCATAGCCCTCTATTTTTCTCAACTCCATGTACCTATCCAACAGTCTCTTAAAAGACCCTATCGTATCCGCCTCCACCACCGTTGCCGGCAGCCCATTCCATGCACTCACCACTCTCTGAGTAAAAAACTTACCCCTGACATCTCCTCTATACCTACTCCCCAGCACCTTAAACCTATGTCCTCTTGTGGCCACCATTTCAGCCCTGGGGAAAAGCCTCTGACTAGCTACCTGATCAATATCTCTCATCATCTTATATACCACTATCAGGTCCCCCCTCATCCTCCGTCACTCCAAGGAGAAAAGGCCGAGTTCCCTCAACCTGCTTTCATAAGGCATGCTCCGCATTCCAGGCAGCATCCTTGTAAATCTCCTCTGCACCCTTTCTATGGCTTCCACATCCTTCCTGTAGTGAGGTGACCAGAACTGAGCACAGTACTCCAAGTGGGCTCTGACCAGGGACCTATATAGCTGCAACAATACCTCTTGGCTCCTAAATTCAATTCCCTGATTGATGAAGGACAATACACTATATGCCTTCTTAACCACAGAGTCAACCAGCGCAGCCGTTTTGAGTGTCCTATGGACTCGGACCCCAAGATCCCTCTGATCACACTGCCTAGAGTCCTACCATTAATACTATATTCTACCATCATATTTGACCTACCAAAATGAATGACTTCACACTTATCTGGGTTGAACTGCATCTGCCACTCCTCAGCCCAACTTTGCATCCTATCTATGTCCCTCTGTAACCTTTGACAGCCCTCCACACTATCCACAACACCCCCAACCTTTGTGTCATCCGCAAACTTACTAACCCACCATCCAGGTCGTTTATAAAAATCACAAAGAGCAAAGGTCAAGGCAAATAAATGGGAACCAGTACATGTGGTGTATTTGGATTTCCAGAAGGCATTTGATAAAGTGCCACATAAAAGGTTACTGCAATATATTGGCATAGATAGGGGATTGACCCACTACCTGAAAGTAGTCAGGAAAAGTGGGTCATTTTCAAATTGGCAATCAGCAACTAGTGGGGCACCACAGGGTTAGGGTTAGGCCTCAACTACATACAGTCCATATGAGTGACTTTGATGAAGGGAGTGAATGTACTGCAGCCAAATCTGATACAAAAGTAGGTGGATTAAAAAGTTGTGAGGACAACACAAAGAGCCCGCAGAAGGATATAGAAAGGTTAAGTCTGTGTTCAAGAAGTTAGCAAATGGAGTCTAATATAGGAAAATGTGAAGTTATCCACTTTGGAAGAAAATTTGACAAAGAAACATTATGTAAATGGAATGAGACTACAAGACATTGCATATAAAGGGAGCTGGGAGTCCTGGTGCATGAAACACAAAGGGTTGGCATGCAGATTTTTTAAGTAATTGGCAGGGTTAATGGAATGACGGCCTTTATTGCATGGATCATGGAATAAAAAAGGTAAGTTTTGATGCAGCTTCACAGAGTACTGGTGAGTCCATACCTGGAGTACTGCTTACAGTTTCAGTCTCCATATCTAAGAGAGGATAAAATTGTATCGGTGGCATTGCAGACAAGGTTCACTACTACTAAAAATGTACAATTCTCTCCAATGCAGGCACGGTAGTGTAGCAGTTAGTGTAACACTATTACAGCACCAACGACCCGGGTTCAATTCCGGTCACTGTCTGTAAGGAGTTTGTACGTTCTCCCCATGTCTGCGTGGGTTTCTTCCGGGTGCTCCGGTTTCCTCCCACATTCCAAAGATGTACGGGTTAGGAAGTTGTGGGCATGCTATGTTGGCGTTGGAAGCGTGGCGACACTTGCGGGCTGCCCCTAGAACACTCTACGCAAAAGATGGATTTCACTGTGTGTTTTGATGTACGACTAATAAAGATATCTTATCTTATCTAAATTGATCCCTGTGATGAGGTGGTTGAAATATGAAGAGACTTTGAGCAGTTTCCCCATAATCTCATTAAACTTTCGAAGAATGAGCAATAACCTCATTGAAGCATATAAGACTCTGAAAAGGATTGATATCCCTAATTCTGACCTAATTCTTGAAGCATCTGAAGATGGCTGGGCCCAGAACACTGCCCTGAGGAACTCCTGCAAGAAGTCCTGGAGCTGGAATGATATAATTAAAGCATTTGAGGCATGACTCTACCTGATGTTAGAAAAAATTAGCTCTAGCCAGAGTCTTTCATCTCAATATGTAGGGCACCATGCAGTTTGATAGTTTTACTTCTAATACCTTTAAGATGAACATATTCCCAGGGCTGGGGAATCAAGAACTAGAGGACACAGGTTTAAGGTGAGAGGGGAGAGATTTAATAGGAACCTCAGGGGCAACTTTTTCACCCAGAGGGTGGTCAGTATATGGAAAGAGCTGCCAGAGGAAATGGTTGAGGCAGGTACATTAGCAACATTTAAAAGGTGTTTGGACAGGTACATGGATAGGAAATGTTGAGAGGAATATAGGCCAAATGCAAGCAAATGGGATGAGCTTAGATGGGCATCTTGGTCAGCATGGACCAGTTGGGCTGAAGGGCCTGTTTCCATGCTAAAAGACTATGACTCCAGGAACAATGGGGTGAAACGGGGATATTTTTTGGCCCCACTGTGTTCAGTATATTTTTCTCTGTACCCTTGACTCTCATCACAGACATGGATGGCATCCAATTATCCATTTCAAGGCTGTTAGTAAAAGAGATATGAAAACCTTCAACACTAATTATGACAGGGTTAAACTGTGACTGATGACAGATGTGAATGACAACATTGGCTGTGGGGAAGGAAGAATCACCAGGACGATCAGTGGTTTCATCAGCTTCATTGTAGATGCTGATACCATAAGAAAAATCACGTCAGCCAATGAGATGTGCAGTTATAACATTTGTGCCAGACTCTTGCCTTTCCACAATCAACTTATTTAGTCAACAATTAAATGCATTCTGTGATGTATTCTCAACAAAGATTGAAATATCCATCATCTCACACCAATGGAAGGATGTCTACAATATTCTAGTCCGACAGTTGTAAATTAACTTCACCCTCAATGTGTGTTGGCCCTTTGGTTATCTGCTTCCTAAACTGGTTACCTTCACATCAGTAATCTCCAGTGATTCCAATACAAAAAAGAACAATTCTTGTTGACCATCATAATAACTTTCTATCAAAGCACAATTTCAAATATCCTTATTACCAGCCACCACAAGCTGCCACATGAAGGAATGTGATAATGAGAGGATATTAAATTTATAAATCATATTAATTGATTGTAATATTGTGGAGAGAGTTCCAATTTTACTGCCTTATTGTGTGATGTTATTCACAACCTCTCCAAAGACATGGCTCCATTTTTTAGCATTATATCCTTGGGCCTAAGCACAAGTTTCTCAATATTTACCCTACGAATTCCTATCAAAATCCTAGAAGCCTCAAACAAATCTCCCCATATCCATTTTATTCCAGAGAATATAGACCTAGTTTATGTAATCACTCCTCACAAGGCGTTTTTCACAACCACAAAACACCTGGCTGAGAGTAGTATACTGAAGTCACTGCCATAATGCAGGTATTGTGGAAAGCATTCATCCACAGCAAGCCCCACAAACAGCAGCGATCAGCCATAATCACTAGAAACTCTGTTTCCCAGATGTTGACTGTTGGTCTGACCAACAGGGAGGAAACCACACCACCCACTACTCAAAAATAGAGCCTTGGGATGTTTTACAACAGCCCGAGAAAACAAACAGGACTTCACATGACCCACTCAAAGGAGAGTTGCCTAGAAATCTCCCCTGGGTCTTAGTGTAAAACGTGGTGTATGGTAGTAGCAGCACACTGTGTTCTGAAATTCAGTTCCACTGATTCCATCGGGCCATTGCTGCTACAGAGTAGAGCTTAGTAACGTGATCTCAGCCCAAAAGTATGTGCTGGGTCTGACTGTGTGTGTATTTTGATTACACATTTGGGTCATGTTGTCCATGCAATGCTAGCTCAGCTCAATACTTTATGCAGGTCCAGGCCATTTCCTTATGATTGCTGTGCATGATAACATGTTTGAGATTGTTACATTTACAACAACAGGAGAAGTACTCAATTCAGCTTCAGATTGGCTGACTTTTAATTTTATATCCAAGCAGATCGCTATCGTATAATGCATTTAACATTACCAGCTGGGGATAACTTCCCAGTCACACACATCTGACAGTGCAGCACTTCCTCAATATTGCTCTGTATTGGGAGTCAGGATTTTGTTCTTGTCTCTGGGGAGCCTACAGGCATTTTGCTGAGAGTCAAGTGTGGTGCCATCTGAGCCACATAGTCATAGAGTCTTAC
The DNA here is from genome assembly GCF_009764475.1 of Pristis pectinata. NCBI lineage: Eukaryota > Metazoa > Chordata > Chondrichthyes > Rhinopristiformes > Pristidae > Pristis > Pristis pectinata. Next base: position 100,487,145 of record NC_067410.1, on the reverse strand, counting down.
AGCACAGAAACAGGCGCTTCGGCCCATCTTGTCCATACCAACCAAGGTGTCCACCTAAGCTAGTCCTATTTTCCCACGCTTGGCCCATATCCCTCTAAACCTTTCCTATCCACGTACCTGCTCAAGTGTCTTATCCATGGCTGACATCATAATTTAATCCTGGAGCCTTCGCATTCTTGGGTGAATCTGGATTCCACTCTTCCGAGCCTAAGATATCCTTTCTAAGGTGCTGTCCCAGAATTGTATGGAGTCCTCTCGGGCCATGTGCAGCTGAGGCAGAACTTGAACTATTCTGGCCCTCTGGTTATAAAGGCTGACCAGCAGACCCCGTGTGATTTTATGCATAAACAGCATGACACATGGATAAGACCATGTATCGGAGGGGATGAGGCAGGGGTCTAGCCAAAATATCCTACTAAACATACATAGAGTGCAAAAGAGATTCACCAGGATGTTGCCTGAGATGGGGTATTTCAGTTATGAGAAATGTGACTAGGGACTAGGTCTGTTTTCCCTGGAGTAGAGAAGGTTAAGAGGAGACGTGATAGTTGTATATAAAATTATGAAGGGTGTAGATAGGGTAGACTGCAGGAAATCTTTCCCTGTATTAGAGGTAGATAAAACTAGAGGATGTAGATTTAGGGTAAAGGGTAAGTAAACTGTCTTATTGTTGTCACATGTACTGAGGTAAAGTGAAAAACTTGTCTTGCATACCATTCATACAGATCAATTCATTACATAGTGCACTGAGGTAGTACAAGGTAAAACAATAACAGAGTGCAAAATACAGTGTAAACGATCTAAAGAGAGACTGAGGAGGATCTCTTCCACTCAATTAGTGGTGAGTACCTGAAAGAGTGGTAGAAACAGAGTCACTGGCAACATTTAAAAAGTGTCTGGATAAATATTTGCATTGCCCAGGCATTGAGGCGATGGGCCAAGTCCTGGAAAATGGGATTAATACTGTTTAATGCCCATTGGTCCATCTGGATATGATGGGCCAAATGGCCTGTTTCCATGCTGTATGATTCCATGACTTTATAAACAAGGAGGCATCAAAAGTGAGGAGCAAATACTTGAAAAATACTTCACAGTGGGGGAAAGAATGTTTAACAATGTGTGAGTAAAGCAGGGAATGAGTTTTGAACAGCTTAAGTGCTATAGAGAGTGAATTTAGAAGCATTTGAAGAGTGTGGAAAATACTTATCAAAGAGAGCATTCTGCTGAGTATATTTAAAAGTGTTTGAACATGATGAAGAGGGTATTTCAACATGTCTTAATGCACTGAATCTACACGCGGCGGACTAGCTGTCAGCTAGGAACCACAGTAAATTAAAGATGAACAATATTGCCATGTTGCTTGTTTACATTTTGGACAAAACTGTCAGCGATGTCAGAAAGGATCTTCACTGAGTTTTACTGAAACCCTTACATGTAAGGTCATTTTCAGGTTAGCGAGTATTTTTCCTATCATATGAATTTAGCACGCAAGACAGCTTACTGCTGTGTCCCCTGCTCTAATACATCATAGTCTGTAGAAGCACATGACTTGCTTTACTCCTCCATAACATGACTCAGTGAAGGTTGCACTGTACTGAGGAAAATTTTCAAATATTCATGAATATCAATGACCAAACAGGTAACTTGAGGTCAGTTAGATGTTCCAGTCTGAACAAAGCCTTCTCAGGTTGATTGAAACACTCTTCAGCAGCCAATAGATCAAGTGATGGATTTTTTTGGTTAACCAATGGGTTTAAGGAATATAGAACAAAGGGTGATTGTACAGTTAGGACACTGAATGATAAAACAGGCTCAAGGAGATGATTAGCCTCATACCATTAATATGTTGCAGTGTTCATGTATAGGGCTTCAAACACAAAATCAGGAACTAGACTTAGCTCTCCAGTTTTAATCAGCTCTGTTCTAGAGTTGGATGAGCAATCATCTAACTGAGTGGTGCAACTAAATGGCCCACTGCTCTTCCTTTAACGAGAGGCAAACTACCTCAGCCACTCAGAGTTTAAATGTACCTCTCAAGGAAGAAGATATATCTTGCAGCTATATTGTGCCTTTCATCACCTCAGCACTTCACATCAAATTGAGTATTTCTGGAGTGTAGCTATTGCTGTAATGTAAGTACATATAGCAGCCAATTTGCACACACAAGCTCCCGCAAATAGCAATGAGATATATGATCAGAGAATCTAGCTGAGTGATGTTGGGAAGGCATAACAATGGCCTTGATGCTGCTTTTCTTTGAACTTTGCCATGGGATCCTTTGAATCAACCTGAGAAGGCAGATGTGATCAGTTCCTCCAGCACTTGAAGGCAGATGTGATATCTGCTTACTGTTCCAATTGGAAGTCAAGTTCAGCCTGAGCACTGCTCTCCCAAGTGGGAATTAAATCCATGACCTTAATCATGGTCATCAATTGACAATAACACCGGCCACTGAACAAGGCTGTTCACGCCCATTCTGGACTATATTTCCCAGGGCTGGAGCATATCTGCTCCAGATATGTTTCAGCTTTTCACTGTGAATTTTAAACTCTCAGGTTTTTTTTCCACACTTGAACTGAATGCTTTGCTCGTCCATTTCAATTCCGTCCCTGGAGGACATTGGTGAACCAGATGGGTTTTTAAGTAAGTCCAGTAGTTTTATGGTCACCATTATTACTCCTTATGTTTTAGTTCTAGAATTACATAATTAATTGAATTTAAATTCATCCTACTTTGTGTTCTCAGTGTATCTGAACTGCCACCATTACCATCCCCACCTGCAAATACCCCTTACCCCCTCCAACATTGCACAGCAGATCCAAACACCTCCAGTTTGGATCAGCTCGCTTTTCCTGTTTATTTCTGAATTTTTTATGTCTCCACATTGCTGGCTGGACGTGCAGCTGTCTGGCAACTCCAATTTAAAAAAATCTCAATTTGAGAAGTTACGCTTAACAATTGTTCATTCCAGCACTGGTCTTCAAGTACACACAACCCTTGTAATAGCATCAGCTGTCAGATTTACCTCCAGGCCTCTGCTAATGTGGATAACATCTTGTCTGACACACTGGCAGACGCTTGAGTTGCATACTGGTAGAAATGACTCCAAGTTCATTTATCTGAGGCCACTTAAGGCTACACAGTTCTGAGTAAATTAAATTTACCTTTCTCTTAAATATGTTACTGCCTTGAAGATTTTCCTGCCAATCATTCTGTCCACTGAAGAGTGTGGTTTGCCTGTTCCATTGCAGCTTGTTGCCCGAGAAACCAGAGTTTGTTGCTGGCTCTATGATACAGAGGGGGCAATTTTGTTTATTTTCAAGAATTTCCAAGAGTTCTCCCCCCTTCCATTGGGCAGAAGATACAAAAGCTTGAAAACACACACCACCAGGTTCAAGGATCCTGCTGTTAGCAGACTCTTGAAATGACCTCTTGTCCGATAAAGATGAACTCTTAACCTCACGATCTACCTCGTCATGGCCCTTGCACCTTATTGTCTACCTGCACTGCCCTTTCTCTGTAACTGTAACAGTATATTCTGCATTCTGTTGTTGTTTTTCCCTTGTATTATCAATCCCTTGTACTAGTCAGACACGGTAGTGCAGTGGTTAGCATAAGGCTTTACAGCGCCAGAGACCCGGGTTCAATTCCGGCCACTGTCTGTAAGGAGTTCGTACGTTCTCCCCATGTCTGCGTGGGTTTCCTCCGGGTGCTCCGGTTTTCTCCCACATTCCAAAGACATATGGGTTAGGAAGTTGTGGGCATGCTATGTTGACGCCGGAAGCGTGGCGACACTTGCAGGCTGCCCCCAGAACACTCTACGCCAAAGATGCATTTCACTGCGTGTTTCAATGTACATGTGACTAATAAAGATATCTTATTACTATCTCAATGTACTTAGGTTTTGAAATTATCTGTATGGATGGCATGCAAAACAAAGATTTTCATTGTACCTCAGCACATGTGACAATAATAAACCAATTACCAATTTAAATAAGGGCAAAAGTGAATTGACATCCAGCTTTAAACCCTGTTTTTTTTATTTTTCCTTCATCTACAACCCACCTACGCACCAGGGACAACTTACAGGGTCCTGTTAACCTACCAACCTGCAGGTCCTGTGATGTCACGTCTTGTGGTGTAGAAGGAAATTGGAGTATCTGGAGTAAACCCACACAGTCAGAGGGGGAAAGTCCACACTGACAGTATCCAGGGTCAGGATTGAACCGATGTCTCTTGCGTCGTGAGGCAGCTGCTCAAATAGCTGCACCACTGTGCCACAAGTTTTATTTTCATGGACCTCAGTGGAAGTAAAAACCAGGGAAGGCTCTAAAGACAGCTAGTGCTGTAATCAAAGAGCCTTCTTTCATACACTATTGCACAAGGTTAAAACTGCCTCCGAGGATTTTCACTCATAGACTTAAGCAGGGAGATCGATATTCACAGACATCCCACACATGATGATGCAAAGGCTGCTGGAGACCTCACATCACAGTTGCCAAGCTCAGTCACGGTCTGATTATCCCCAAGATCAGATCACAACGATCGCACATTTACCTTCAACTAAGAGGCCGTTTTATCATGTCTTGCATTCTGGAAACTTAAACCTTGGCTTGTACTGACCTACAGCAGCTGATCATTCCACAGACTTGGATTAGGGGATGGAAAATCCAGAATGAAAACAGGAAAGGCTGGAAATCCTCAGCATTTGTGGAGAGACAGAGAGACAAGGCTTGACAATTCGAGTCAATGACCCTTCATCAGAACCCATTATAGTGAAGGATTCATAATGAGCCTCAGAATGTGACAAAAATCTACCTTGACTTCTTTCATGCACAAGTAAGATAAATTGGCAGTCAGATTGATTTATATTCTGTGCCACGGTGACTGAGGGCCTGGATGTCAAAGGCTGTTGAGGATTCTGGTCCCTGGGTGAGGGTATGGGCTTTCTGAGTAGCTATACTTTCAAGACAATTACATCTGGACTGAAAGCACATAGATTGTGAAGAATTGAATAATTAAACTACATTTTGGGCAATAAAAGCTATTTTGAAGTGTCTGTTTTAATCACAGACTCGTTTCATAAAAAGGTGCTAAAAATTCTGTAACGATACTAGAAAACCAAGTATGCAAATAACAAATTGACTTCCTTAATGATGACAATATTATCAGCCTTATGAGGAGCCTGGAGATCTGTACAATATTTGGACACTTGCTATTACTGGATTCTCGAAATTTTGGTCCCTTCCCAGATAAGTCTCAAATGGCCTGGTAGGGTACTGAAAATCTGTGCCAACCAACTGGCTGGATTATTCAAGGACATCTTCAACCTCTCACTACTGCAGTTGAAGGTTCCCACCTGCTTCAAAAGGGCAGCAATCATACCGGTGCCCAAGAAGAGCAGGGTGAGATGCCTCAACGACTATCACCTGGTAGCACTCACATCTACTGTGATGAAGTGCTTTGGGAGGTTGGTCATTGCTAGAATTAACTCCTGCCTGAGCAAGGATCTGAACCCACTGCAATTTGACTACCACCACAACAGGTCTACAACAGATGCAATCTTACTGGCTCTTCACTCGACTTTGGAGCACCTAGACAACAGCAAAACATACGTCAGGCTGCTGTTTATCAATTACAGCTCAGCGTTCAACACCAACATCCCCTCAGTACTAATCAACAAGCTTCAAAACCTGGGCCTCTGTACCTCCCTCTGCAACTGGATCCTTGACTCCCTTAGTGGGAGACCACAGTTAGTGAGGATCTCTTCCTTGCTGACAAATCAACACAGGTGCACCTCAAGGATGTGTGCTTAGCCCACTGCTCTCCTCTCTCTACACTCTTGACTGTGTGGCTAGACACAGCTCAGACACCATCTATAAATTCGCTGATGACACCACTGTTGTTGGCAGAATCTCAGATGGTGACGAGGAGGCGTACAGGAGTGAGGTAGGTCGGCTGGTTGAGTGGTGTCACAACAACAACCTCGCACTCAACGTCAGCAAGACCAAGGAATTGATTGTGGAATTCAGGAAGGGGAAGTCAGGAGAACACACTCCAGTCCTTATTGAGGGGTCAGTGGTGGAAAGGGTGAGCAGCTTCAAGTCAACATCTCAGAGGATCTATCCTGGGCCCAACACATTGGTGCAATCATGAAGGCACACCAGCGACTCTACTTCATTAGGAGATTGAGGAGATTTGGTATGTCACCAAAGACTCTTAAAAATTTCTACAGATGTACGGTGGAGAGCATTCTGACTGGTTACATCACCACCTGGTATGGAGGTTCCAATGTTCAGGATTGCAAGAGGCTGCGGAGGGTTGTAGACTCAGCCAGCTCCATCATGGTCACAACTCTCCCAACCATCGAGGACATCTTCAAGAGTTGATGCCTCAAGATGGCAGCATCCATTATTAAGGATCCTCACCATCCGGGACATGCCCTCTTCTCATTATTACCATCAGGGTGGAGGTACAGGAGCCTGAAGACCCACACTCAATAGTTTAGGAACAGTTTCTTCCCCTCCGCCATCAGATTTCTGAATGGTACATGAACCCATGAACACTACCTTATTATTCCTCTTTTGCAGCATTTATTTATTTATTTGTAACTTATAGTGATTTTTATGTCTTGAACTGTACTCCTGCCGCGAAACAACAAGTTTCACGATATATGTCAGTGATCATAAACCTGATTTTGATTCTGTAGTACTGTGGGTAATGCAGTTCTCTCACAGCCCCAATGATCTGGGTTCAATTCCGACATGTGTGGAGTTTGCATGTTCTCCCTGTGACTGTGGGGCTTTCCTCTGGGTGCTCTGGTTTCCCTCCACATGGATTTGTAAAAAGAAGGTTCCATAGTGTCAAAGATATATGGGATGGTAGTTTAATTGGCTGCTGTAAGTTACCACTAGTGTAGGTGGGATGGGTGGGAGAATTGGAAGAATTAATGGGTATAAGATAGAGAATAGGTTACCGGAAGATAATGGGGGAACGGGATTGATGCAATTGCTCTTAGAATCAGCAGAGACTCAATGGGATGAATGGCCTCCTTCTATCCATAAGGAAATAGGACAGAAGGTGTCCTCGTGTCTGGTGGTACGTCCTTTTAGACTTTTGTATTTTCTGCTCGCTCCATGGGAGGGGGGAGAAGAGAGAATGTCCAGGGTGGATCTTGCAAAATAGAGCAAAATTCAGCCAGGATCTTTGCTCCTGATTGGCTGCCCATTACCTCTGCTCAAAGATGCTTCTGTGAGAATAAGCAGTAATGTTCTTACATTAGGTTAGCCAAGAAACATTCATTGTCTACATTCACTATGGTTAACAGAAGGACTACATATAACCCTCATGAAAGAAACAGGGAAAGAAGAATGGCTTCCACTGGAAAGCTCAGATCCAAAGTGAAAGGGCATGAGAAAATATCTGCACAATGAAAGATAAGAGAGTTAAAAAAATCACAGTTTGCAAATATCCCCCAAACACTCAGTGAAGTTAATGCACACAAATAACCATTAAACCATCAAGGGATACATGACAGATGAAGCTGCAAGAACGATAGATCCTCTGAAGGAATTGCTGGTGGAAGCTGCCAGCAGGAATTTTCTTCCATCTGGTATGTGCTGGTGGTGCATTCTGCTGCAGAGAGACTAAAGATTGTTCACTGGAGGAAGGCTTGTTGAATTGTGTTTTCACTCTGCAAATCCCAGGCTACTTCGGTTTGTGTGGATTGCTGGATACACCAGCCAATTCCCCTTGAACAGTTCATTACATGATTCACAAAGCCGGTGTGGGCCACTGACTTTTATCTCACGCTAGTTTCCTCAAATCCCAGAAATGACAAGTGCATTGAAATTGGATCACAAACTGCTACACAACTAAGCTTCTATGCATTATAAAACGTTAATGAAAATCATGACTTATCCCATGGAGTGTGAAGCCTGCAATTTTGTTCAAGGTCCTCTATGTGTCTCAGGAGCTCAGACAAACACAGTGACAGACAAAAATAATCTGGATGCCACCTTAAGGATGTTGAGTGGTGCATGCATATAGTCCATGCTGTCTGTGGGTACTCCTACAGAGATTGGCTTTCTCTCAGATTTTCTTCTTTTCAACTTAAAAGTTGAAAGTCAAAAGTCAAGTTTATTGTCATATGGAGCAGCAGCATCACAGGCACATAGCATCAGATACACAACACGCACAAGAGAAACATACATTAAACATAAATTATACAAAATTATACAAGATAGAACACAATTAGAACAAAAAGGACATAGAAAATTATACGAGAAAGAACACAATTAGAACAAAAATAAAGTCCATTGCAGTGCAAAGTGGTCATAGTGTTGCTATACTGAGGTAGTGATTAGGGTTGTGCTGGTTGGTTCAAGAACCAAATGGTTGAAGGGAAGTAGCTGCTCTTGAACCTGGTGGTGTGGGACTTCAGGCTTCTGTATCTCCTGCCTAATGCGAGGAGATGGCATGGCCCGGATGGTGGGGATCTTTGATGATAGGTGTTGCCTTCTTGAGGCAGCACCTCATGTAGATACTACTGATGGTGGGGAGGGATCTGCCCGTGATGTATTGGGTAGAGTCCACTACTCTCTGCAGCTTCTTACATTGCTGCCCATTCGAACTGCTGTACCAGACCATGATGCAACCAGTCAGGATACATTCCCGGGCAGGTCCCAAGCTATGCTTTAAAATGCAATTCAGGTAGTTCCCTTGCCAGGTCTACAACGGGGTTATCAGCTGACCTCTCCCCTCCACCAATCTGCCACTTGACTCAACACAACATCCAACATTCATAGAATCATAGAATTGTACAGCATGAAAACAGGCCATTTGGCCCAACTCGTCCACGACAGTCACTGGGCACCCTTCCGTGTTAATCCTATCTCCCAGCACTTGGTCCACAGCTCTAATACCTAAACAATTCAAGTGCTCACCTAGACACTTCTTAAATGCTATCAGTGATCCAGCTTCCACCACTCTGTCAGGCAGTGTATTCCAGGCACTCACCACTCTCTGGGTGAAGAAGGTCCCTCTCAGATCCCCTCTAAATCTCTTCATCCCTAAATCTGCCCTTTAGCCACCTCTGTCTACCTCTATCTATCTACCTCTGATATTGGGAAGAGTCTCTGCAGTCTACTCTCTGTACACCATTGCAATTTTATATACTGAAATCATGTTGCCTCAGCCTCCGCTCCAGGGAAACCAGACCCAGCTTCTCCAGTCTCCCCTCATAACTGAACTGCTCCATCCCAGGCAACATCCTGGTAGGTTTATTCAAGATTGTTGCCAGACTATGCACACATGATACACAGATTAACATGATAACAAGTTTCACTCTTCAACTCAGTCACAACCTCCTGCTGATTACTGGTTCCCCCTCCAGCAATATATAACAACCATCTGTTTCCTCAACCCCCATGCGAACCCTTGCTCTACACTACCTGGCCAACCTGATCCACCATCATCACCTCTGCTACCCCACACCAGGTCCTGGACCAGCCCCACACCTACCTGATTTTCTCCATTAGCTTACACTGATGGAGCATGTGAAGGCAGCTTCAGTAGCATACAACACCTTCTTTGAATCCCCAAGTGGGGCTGGCCAACAAATAAAATGTTCATTGACCTTCTGCACAATGACTGATGAAAGCTCCTTTGCAGGTGCCAATCAAATTCAATGCCAAATAGTTATTTCTATTATACCTTGTTCTTTTCCCCGGGCACCACCAGTCAATTCTGACTTGTTTACGTTTGTTATTTCTTTCCAACTGCTTTTCATGATTCTGATGCTCACTACAACTTGCTACAGAACTAACCACTGTCCCTGAGCTAGATTGCAAAACAACCTACTGGGTAACTTGTTAAAAAGGGATAAACTTGCTATAGAGCGAGTGCAGTGAAGGTTCACCAGACTGGTCCTAGTTTGGCAGGTCCGTTGTATGAGGAGAGACTGAATGGGTAGCCTCTATTCGTTAGAGCTTAGACGAATGGCAGGTGAACGTATTGCAACAAGATTCTTACAGATTTTGACAAGGTAAATGAAGGGAGGATGTTTTTCTTCGACTAAGGAGTCAAGAACTGAGGAGAAATCTCTTCACTCAAAGGGTGGAAGGGTGGTGGATCATTGGAATTCTCTAACCCAGAGGGCTGTGGAAGCTCGGTCAACGATTCATTCAAAACTGAAGTCAATAGAGTCATGGATACTAGAGGAATGAAGACTTCAAGGGAGTAAGGCAGAAAAATGGTGTTGAGGAAGATTACCATGACCTTTTGAAATGGTGAAGCAGGCTTGAGTGGCCAGATGGCCAACTCCTGCTCCTAGTTCTTACATTCTTATAATGTACATAGTGAGCAAGGAGCAGGTCGAGCTCTGATTCTTACCACAGTCAAATTGCCCACTATTCCTCTTTATTCCTCTTTTGCACTATTTTACTTACTTATTTTTTTGGTAACTTAATAGTAATTTTTATGTCTTGCACTGTACTGCTGCCGCAAAACAACAAATTTCATGACATATGTCAGTGATAATAAACCTGATTCTGATTCTGAATACCAAGGGTGTGACTGGGATACAAAGAATGCCCAGAGTCAATGTGCCCTTATCAAAAGTAGATTCAGCCCCTCAGGAGAGGGTAACAGAAGCATTTTTGCCACTTTCATCCTAATCCAGTGAAGAGCGTGGGGAGATACCACTGAAACTAGGAACCTGGGGGATGAAAGTCACAGGAACAAGAGAGGCGACTGCCCTGTTGTCCACAGACTGACACCCAAGCTGCATGCAGTTCACTTTATCACCACTGGGGCCCTTTGTTCTGAGCCCTCACTCCTCCATTTAGCAAACAAATGTTGTCAGTGAGCTCTTCTTAATTTCCACAAGCTTCAGAACGCTGAGCAGCCTAATTCCTCGTTCAAAATTGAAGCCCTCAGCTCCACTGTGATACAGAACCATTCTAAAGCTGGATTTCTTTTCAAAAAATCTTTAATTAATGCTGACACAAGGACACTGCAAATCCTTCCTTAGTTGCTGAATGCAGCATCTAACCCATAAGACAAATCAGTTGCCTTATATCCATGACATACTCGGTGAACCTGGACGGATGTAGGCTTGACCCACTCACAGAGGAGATTACAGCCATAAAGCCCCAGTGCCTGAGCATGTACACTCTGCCTTGGAAACAAAGTGTGGGCGCTGACTGTCAACAGAGGTCAGGGGAGTAAATGGACAATGCTTTCTCTCTGCACTTCTGTTGCTGACTGAAAGCACTGCAGTAAGAACGATATTAATATTCAAGCAGCATAGACAAAAATATGAAAACATTTTTCGTAAAGTTTGGCACACAAGAAACCTTTAGTAAAGAAACTTACTTTTGCAATAAAAAAGAATTTCGGCATCATACACAAAATAGTGAGTGATTGATAAAGGTTTCTGGCACAAAAGGAGGCCAGTCAGCCCATCATTCTAAACCCATGGTTGAAAGTAAACCTGGATTCACTGCACCATCTGGCCACACACAGCAGGTCAAAGATTACACACGGACAACATTCATCTCAGGCTGTTTACATTCCCTGTTTTACACGGATATTGTAAGCCTGTAGGGTTTCTTTAAGAACTCAGTTTTCATGGCAGTGACCCACGCAGTAGATTTTTATTTTCATGATATTTCAACAAAGGCATGACACAAAGTAACAGGATTGTTATTTACATTAATGAGTTATGAATTAATCTTAGGTTAATGATCTGGATGAAGGAACTGATGGCATTGTGGCCAAGTTTGCAGATGATATCAAGATAGATGGAGGAACAGATAGTGTCACAGAGGCAGGGGGTCTGCAGAAGAACTTGGACAGGTAAGGAGAGTAGGAAAAGAAGTGACAGATGGAATAAAGTGTAGGGAAGTGTGGGGTTATGCACCTTGGTAGGAAGAGTAAATGTGTAGACTGTTTTCTAAATGGGGAGAAAATTCAGAAATAAGAGATCTTTATTAGTCACATGTACATCGAAACACACAGTGAAATACATCTTTGCGTAGAGTGTTCTGGGGGCAGCCCGCAAGTGTCACCACATTTCCAGTGCCAACACAGCATGCCCACAATTTCCTAACCTGTATGTCTTTGGAATGTGGGAGGAAACCGGAGCACCCGGAGGAAACCAATGCAGACATGGGGAGAACATACAAACTCCTTACAGACAGCGGCGGGAGTTGAACCCGGGTCGCTGGTGCTGTAATAGCATTAAGCTAACCACTACACTACCATGAGGGATTTGGGAGTCCTAGTTCAGGATTCCCTCAAGGTTAATTTGCAGGTTGAGTTGGCAATTACAATGTTGGCATTCATTTCAAGAGGACTAGAATATAAAAGCAAGGATGTACTGCTAAGTCTTTATAAGGCATTGGTCAGACCATATTTGGAATATTGTGAGCAATTTTTGGCTCCCTATCTGAGGAAGGATGTATTGGCCCTGGAGAAGATCCAGAGGAGGTTCACAAAAATGATCCCAGGAATGGAAGGCTAACATATGAGAAGCATTTGTTGTCTCTGAGTCTGTACTCAATGGAGCTCAGAAGGATGAGCGGGATCTCATTGAAACCTACCAGATACTGAAAGGCCTGAAAAGAATGAACATGGAGAGGATGTTTCCATTAGTAGGAGAGTCTAGGATCCGAGGGCACAGCCTCAGAATAAAGGGACATCCCTTTAAAACTGAGAAGAGCAGGAATTTCTTCAGACAGAGCGTGGTGAATCTGTGGAACTAGTTGCCCCATCATCAAGAGGCGGTGCCTCAAGAAGGCAGCATCCATCATTAAGGACCCTCACCAGCTGGAACATGCCCTCTTCACATTACTACCATCGGGGAGGAGGTACGAGCCTGAAGACCCACACTCAACATTTCAGGAACAGCTTCTTTCCCTCCGCCATCAGATTTCTGAACGGTCCATAAACCCATGAACACTATCTCATTATTCTTCTTTTGCACTATTTATTTATTTTCGTAACTTACAGTAATTTTTATGTCTTTATGTCTTGCACTGTACTGCTGCCGCAAAACAAATTTCATGACATATGTCAGTGATAATAAACCTGATTCTGATTCTGATTCTGTGGAGGCTAAGTCATTGGGAGTATTTAAGGCAGAGATTGATAGACTCTTGATTGGTAAGGGGTTTAAGGGTTACAGGGAGAAGGCGGGAGAATGGGGTTAAAAAAATCAGCCATGATTGAATGGCAGAGCAGACTCGATGGGCTGAATAGCCTAACTCTGCTCCTATATCTTATGGTCTTATGGTCTTGTGGACTTAGTTTCACATCTTCAGGGTATCCAGACCACCATTCCAGTACTATGAATTAATTCATTGCCATTTCTTTTCCAGGAATATCAAACTTGAAGGGGTTCTTCTCCCTCTAATAGGATTTCCATTTATCTCTTTTACCTTGTTCACCTTTGACTACCTTCATTAGTTTCTGCTTCTTAATTCTTTGATCAGTTATCTACCTAACTCCCCCATCCTATCACTGACCTTCCTATTTGTTCTCTTCATCCCATCCCCATTTTCTCCTCAACTTTAAATCGTTATCCCTAACCTTTCCTAATTCTGATGAAAGGTCATCAACTTGAAAACCTGCAGATGCTGGAAATCTGAAGCAAAAATCAGATATGCTGGAAACACTCAGCAGGTCAGGCAGCATTTGTGGAGAGAGAAGTTGAAGGCTCTTTACTCCAGTGTAGAGCTGAGCATTGCACCCAGCAGAGCCAGCTCTTTAAGAAGAACAGGGAAGTTATCTCAGGTGACATAATAGACTGGAGATGCTGGGATCAAGTCCTGGTGTAAGGTCTCAACCTGAGACATCAACTATCCCTTTGCCTCCACAGATGCTGCCTGTCTGGCTGGGTTCCTCCAGCAATTTGTTTTGTTCGCAAGTTATCTCTGATGTCCTGGTCAATTTTTACCTGCCAATCAACAATGCTAAAAGCAGATCACCTGGTTACTGCAACTGTAGCATTAAAGTAATGGCCACACACTAAAAAACCATTTCTACCATTGCTGGTTCGATGGAGCCTCAGGACATTCTGAGGTCATGAGAGGTGCTCAAAGGGTGCATCAGTCAATTGCTTCTGATTTGTTGGACTGGTCAATGCAGCAACCAATTTGCTCGTGGCAAGTTGCTCAAACACCAGGAGAAGAATGTCCAGTTAAGAGAAATTGAAAGTTGGTGGGCAGACAAATGAGTTTAATAATTTATATCTTATAACAACACAGGAGCTGATTCAGCCCATGCTGGCTACGGGAGAGCAATCCCATTATACCCATTCCCTTCCCGTTACTTCCCTCTATCCCTGAAACTTATTATCTCTCACACATTCTTTCTCTCCTCTTGATCCTCCTGGCCCCCATCACCACATTTCTTTCCCCTTCCCTACCCCTCTCCATCTGCCTATCACCCACATCCCCCTCCCACTGGTTCCCCTCCCCACCACCCTCCCTTTATTCCATGCTACACCATCCTCTGCTATCAGATTCCATCATCTTCAGCCATTTGTAACTTTCACCTATCACCCCCCAGCTTCTGACACCATTCCCACTCTCCCCCCCTTCCCTCTTCTGCCCATCAGCCCCCTCACTTGCATCCACTTATCACCTGCCAGCTCTCACTCCACCCCTTCCTTCAGCATTTTTATCCTGGCTATGTCCCCTCAATCGTTCCGTCCTGATGAAGGGTCTCGACCCGAAACATCGACTGTCCATTTCCTTCCATAGGTGCTGCCTGACCCGCTGAGTTCCTCCAACGTTTTGTGTATTGCTCTCTCTCACACAAGTCTATCAACTTCTCTTTGATTCCTTTTGCCATTAACCTACACTAAGAAGTAATTTACAATAGCCAATTAAACTACCAGACAGCTTTGGGATGTGAGAGGAAACTGAAGCATCCAGGGGAAACCCACACAGTCACAAGAAAAACATAGAAACTCCACACAGTCAGGACCTGAGGTCAGGATTGAATCCGGGTCCCTGGAGCTCTAAAGGAGCAGCACTAACGGCTGCACCAGTACGCCACTATCAATGTTAACATCTGTGACAGTGCAGCATTCCCTCATGGAATGACATTGGAATGCCAGGCAAGCTGATATTCTTGAGCAGGCCTCAGGAAACTGCAGCTTGCCAGCTCAGAAGAGCATGGATTCCCACTGGGCCAAGGTTGGTAAGAGGTGTTGGCAGCTCAAAAAACACCAAGTAGATCCCATCCAAATGATATAAAAACAGAGAGTGCACACAGGAAACAATATGACTGGATGGCCACTGCAGACACTTTTTTCTCCCTCCTGTTAGTGAAAATCTCTAAATACAAACAGAATGAATTCATAAATAGGAGGAATCCCAGATGCTCAGGACCCAGGAGTGGAATACCCAAAGCAGCTCTTGATAGCCTTGGTATCAGGTTCAGTCTCCCCTGACTCTGAGTCGATTAGCTGTTAGTGTAATAAATTAAAGGTGGTTTTGGGCTTCCACAAGGAAGGGAAATTATCTCTGGGAGATATCGACTTTGTTCCTGGCCCTTCATTCACAGCTGCCAAAGGCAATGGCAGTGGCACAGATTGGAAGACAGGAAGACAAATACAGAGCCCAAAATACCCAGTTACTATGAATCCCATGGGATAGTCCAAAGCTTCCTTGGCACATCTGCATTGGATTGAGTGTGATACCTAGATACTCAGAATATTCTTAGAGGTCCTCAGTGAAAATTGATGGAAAGTAGATTTAAAACCAATGTCAGGAAAAATTCCTGCACAGTAAATGCTTCAAACAATTCATCAAAACCAGTAATGGAGACAAAGCCTTTGGGATATTCTACGGTTGCCATGGTGAATGAATTAATTTGCAAATCGGTCGAGTTTGAATGGCCTGAATTTTTTTTACATACCTCACTTACCTTATTTATGATCTTACTGCACTGACCAGCAAGAAAAGAGATGCACATTTGATCACATTACATGTGCACACATCCATGTATATCCCCACAGGCACAATTCCATACAAAGGTACGCATGTACAAAGATCCATGTGTGCAGAGCCATCTCCTCACAGACGTGAGTTCACATATGTGTATATACATACACACATCCTTACAGAGCAGCACACACATTAATCCATACTAGTTTTCACTATAGAGTCATAGAATTATGCAGCATGGAAGCAGGCCCTCCAGCCCAACTCATCCATGGTGCCTTCCTGAACTCATCCCATTTGCCTGCATTTGGCCATATCTCTCTTTCTTATCCATGAATCTGTCCAAATGTCTTTTAAATGGTGTAATTGTACCTGCCTCTACCACTTCCTCCGGCAGCTCGTTCCATATACATACTGCCCTCTGTGTGGAAAATCTTGCCCCTCAGGTGCCTTTAAATCTTTTCACTCTCACCTTAAACATATGCCTTCTAGTGGTAGACTCCCCTACCCTCTGAAAAAGAATGCGACTGTCTACCTATCGATGGTTCTCATACCTCTATAAGGTCACCCCTCAGCCTCTTTCACTCCAGGGCAAAAAGACCCAGCCTATTCAGACTCCTTATAACTCAAAACGCTGGCCTTTATCAGTCAGGGCATTGAGTATAGGAACTGGGAAGTTACATTGCAGTTGTACATGATGTTGATGAGGCTACAGTTGGAGTACTGTGTACAGTTTTGGTCACCGTGTTATGGGAAATGACATTATTAAACTAGAAAGACTGCAGAAAAGATTTGCCAGGATGATGCCTGGACTTGGGTGCCTGAGTTACAAGGAGACGTTGCATAGACTAGGACTTTATTCCCTGGAATGTAGGAGATTGAGGGGTGACCTGATAGAGGTGTATAAGATCATGAGGGGCACAGACAGGATGAAAGCACATCGTCTTTTTCCCAGGGAGAGGATGCTAAAAATAAGAGGGTATAGGTTTAAGATCAGAGGTGAGAGATTTAAAAGGGACATCAAGGGCAGCTTCTTCACGCAAAGAGTGGTGTGTATTTGGAATGAGCTTCCAGGAATAGTGGTTGAGCACATTATCCTATCAAAAAGACAGGCAGGTGGGCAGAGGGGGTGGGGTGGCTCTAACTGGTAAAAAATGAAATCAAATCTTAGCAAGAAGTGACATAGGATCAGATGTAGAATCCTTGTGGGTAGAGTTAAGAAACTGCAAGGGTAAAAGGACCCTGATGGGAGTTACATACAGGCCTCTGAATAGTAGCCAGGACATTGGGTACAAATTACAACAGGAGATAGAAAAGGCATGTAAAAAGAGCAATATTACAGTGGTCATGGGGGATTGCAATATGCAGGTAGATTGGGAAAATCAGGTTGGTACTGGATCCCAAGAGAAGAAATTTGTAGAATGCCTACGAGATGGCTTTCTAGAGCAGCTTGTGGTCGAGCCCACTAGGGAAAAGGCAATTCTGGATTTGGTGTTGTGCAATGAACCAGATTTGATTAGGGAGCTTAAGGTAAAGGAACCCTTAGGAGGCAGTGACCATAATACGATAGGATTCACCCTGCAGTTTGAGAGGAGGAAGCTAAAATCAGATGTATCGGTATTACAGTTGAGTAAGGGTAACTACAGAGGCATGAGAGAGGAGCGGCCAAAGTTGATTGGACAGGGACCCCAGCAGGGATGATGGTAGAGCAGCAATGGCAGGAGTTTCTTGGAGTAATTCGGAAGACACAGGATAGTTCATTCCAAACAAAAAGAAGCATTCTGAAGGGAGGATAAGGCAACCATAGCTGACGAGGGAAGTCAAAGACAGCATATAAGCAAAAGAGAGGGCATACAATATCGCAAATATTAGCAGGAAGCTAGAGGATTGGGAAGGTTTTAAAAACCAACAGAAGGCATGGATACCAACAAAAGATAAGTACATGGATAGGAGATGTTTAGAGGGCTAGGGGCCAAATGTGGGCAGATGGGACTAACTCACTGGGCAACACAGTCGGCATGGATAAGTTGGGCCAAAGGGCTGTTTCCAGGCTGTATGATTCTATGACTAAACTCAAGCCCTCCAGTCTGGGCAACATTCTTGTCTGCATCTTCTCTAGCTTAATCTCATCCTTCCTATGGTTTGACAACTGGAACTGCACATAATATCCCAGCTGCGGTCTCACCAATATCTTGTACAGCTGTAATATATTGTCCCAACTCTTGTCCTCCGTGCCCCATCTGATGAAGGTAAGCATGCCAAACACCTTCTTCACCACCTTGCCACCTGCATCACCACTTTCAGGGAACTATCTAATTGTACCCCTAGGTCTCTCTGTTCTACAACGCTCTCCAGGGCCCTGTCATTTAGTTTAACTTACCAAAATCCATCAGTTCACACTTGTCTGAGTTAAATTCCATCTGCCATTCCTTTGCTCACTTTCCCAGTTGATCTAGATCCTGGTGTAACCTTAGACAACCTTCTTCTTTATCCACCACACCACCAACTTTGGTGTCATCTGCAAATTTATTGACCATGCCACCTACATTCTCATCCAAATCGTTAATACATACGACAAACAACAGCAGATCCAGAATTGATCCCTGCGGCACACCACTGGTCACTGGCCTCCAATCTGTAAAACGACCCTCCAATACCACCCTCTTTCCACCAAGCCAATGTTGTATCTAGTTGGCTAGCCCACCCTCGTTCCCATGTGATCTCACCTTCTGGACCAACCTACCATGAGGGACCTTGTCAAAAGCCAAGCTAAAGTCGACGTAGACAATATCTACGGCCCTGCCTCGTCAATCCTCTTGGACACCTTTTCAAAATACTCAGTTAAGTTCGAGAGACATGATTTTCACCAACCTGTAGCTCCCTGGCTTGTCCTTGAAGCCCTTCTTCAATATAGACACAATACTAGCTCCCTCCAGCCTTCCAGTACCTCAACCATGGCTAAGAAGGATACAAAAATCTCTTTCAGGGCCCCAACAATTTCTTCCCCTGATTCCCACAGTCTTAGGATCTGCCCTGGGGATCTATCCACCTCCTCAAGACCACCATCACCTCCTCTTTCATAATATCGTTAAGTTTCAGGATATGACTATCTTCCGTCCTCAAACTCTCCAGCTTCCATGAACTTCTCCATGGTAAGTACAGGTGAGGAGGCCTTAAGGGGACTGATCCTTAAGGGGACCTCTTCTCTCCCTCGTTACCCTTTTGTTCTTAATATACTTATAGAATCTCTTAGGAGTCTCCTTTACCTTATCTGTAAAAGGGATATCTCATGTCCCCTTTTTGCCTTCCTGATTTACTTTTTAAGTGTACTCCTACATCCCTTATACTCCTCAAGGGATTTTCTTGATCCCAGCTGCCTCTATGTGACATATGCCGCCTTCCTTTTCCTAACCAGAGCCTCAATATCCCTCATCATCCAGTGTTCCCTAATCCTGCCAGCTTTGCCCTTCAATCTAACAGGAATATGTTGGCCCTGAACTCACTTTGAAAAGCTTCCCACATCCTAGATGTCCCTTTACCTGCTAACAAAATCAACTTTTACAAGCTACTGTCTAATGCCATCAAAATTAGCTGAGAAGAAATCATTCTGTTAGAGAGAGTTCAAAGATATATCCTAATAGATTACTCAAAAACTAACTAAATCACTTCAGTTTTTGGAGATATCTTTGTGCTCGTATAATGGAGAAGAACAGCAAGGGAGTTGGTTAAAAGGGGAAATGAATTAACAAGAATTTTAAAATAGCAGCCGCCGTGTGACCACGGATTCACCTTCTAGTGCTACAATTGACTTTCCCAACCCATCAAGTATGCAGGTAGTTCCATTGCCAATGGACAGCCAGTTTGGTCAATCTTTACTATTGGGCTTTGGTAGACTCCATTCAAACTCTAACCTTTGATGGAGCATCATTACATTCATTCCTCCAATTAGCTCAGTAACAAGGGCTGTGTTTAAAGCTGGATCAGTCAGTTAGTTTGCTGGTTGTGAGGTTGGCAGGGCAGGCTGTTCAGCAAGTGTCAATAGAAGGACTGGAGACAGAGGAAAGAGCCCTAGTTGTCCATATGTAACTTGCAAGTGATTGGATCTGGTTGGCAGACAAAGTCTCTCCAGATTGAAAATCAAAAAATTTCAGTTGCTGGTAATCTGAAATAGAAATAGAAAATGCTGGGAACATTCAGCAGGTCAGGTAGCATCTGTGGAAAGAAACACAGAATTAACAATTCAAAGACACTTCATCATCTATAGGGTATAAAATGGGAGCTTAGAATCACTCCTCCTGGGGAAGGTGAACAGGAGAATAAATTACAGAGGGATCAGGGAACAGCGTGCCAATGTTTGTCCTCAAAAATGACCAACATTACCTTGTAAACTACTGCTTACATACTGTAAAGTTGTACTCCAGGTGAAAACCACCATTGTTACCAATGCACCGTCAGCTGTGTGTTGAGAAGGGGCTGTGAAACAGCATTGTGATGGCTTGGCTGTTAATACAGTCATTTGTCTGTTACACTGGGCTTTCTGCTGCCTGCGAGGAGTGTCAAAGAGTGGCAGCAGGTGCAGAACAGAGGAAAGAAATGATTAGAAAGGATCGGTGCCCAGATTAAGCCAGAATTCAATCTGTGAACTTGGAAATTGCATTCTGAGGCTAAATGAAAATCAAAATGACCCTGCAGCATCAGAAGCAGAATGCCAAAAAGCCACGCAAGCAGCCTCTTCACAAACTGGATGGGAAGCAGGTCAGAACAGAGGAATTCTACAGAGAACAGAGACTGCACACCCCTCAGATCTCACTAGTCAGCTGTAAGGAAGGAGTTGTTCTCTAACGTTTGCTGAAGAATCTGGATTCTGGGTTCCTATTGTTCCCCGGGACATTGTCCCAGAAACCGCTTTCTACAGAAGGCACTCTGATTCTGGGGGTCAGTGCAGAACCCAGTCACACATGCAGAGATTTTCTGTCAGGGATCAAGAGTAGGATTAGGAACACAGTCTGGTGGCCTTTCCTTTGGAAAACACTACCCAGGCCAAATAAACTAAAGCAAAAGTTCATAGAATCACACAGCTCAGAAATGAGTCCTTTCATTGCTCAGAAGGGTCTCGACCTGAAGCATCAACTGTCTATTTCCCTCCACACATTCTGCCTGACCCATTGAGTTCCTCCAGCTTTTTGTTTGTTGTTTCAATGCCCAATGCCTATCTATGCTAATCCCATTTGCTTGCATTAGGCTCATATCCCTCTGCCCTTTCCTATCTAAGTACTTGTCTAAATGTCTCTTAAATGTTGTAATTTTATCTGCCTCTACCACCTCCTCTGGCAGCTCAATCTAGATAACACCACCCTCTGTGTGAAAAACTTATTCCTCTGATCTCCTTTCCTCCCACTTACCTAAAACGTGCCATCTAGTCAAGGACTCCCCATCCCAAGGAAAAAAACCTCTATCTATCATATCAATACACCTCATAATTTAGTAAACATCTATAAGATCACGCCTCAGCCCCCTATGTTTCAGTGAGAATAAACCCAACCTATCCAATCTCTCCTTCTACGGCCCACCAATCCAGGCAACAACTTGGTTAATCTCTCGCCATCTTGTTTCTATGATTCCATTGGGATCATAAGACAGTGGTTTGGAAGATGCACAACTACGCTCCAACTGTCAGCAGAGCCATGCTGGTCAGAATGGCCCCTTTCTCTCCTATGTGTCTCTGATTCTATCAGCCAGCATTATCAACCACCAAGGGATCAAAGCCAGCAACATTCAGCCTAGATGGTCACTCTTTCATGGGGCATTGCACTTATCAGAACATTGTAAATCTTTGGAATTCTCTGTCTCAAAAGAAATTGAGTTGTTCAATGTATTTAAGGTTGAAGTAGGCAGACCTGTGGACTATGACCTTATTGAATGGTGAAGCAGGCTCAAGGGGCCAAATAGCCAACTCCTGCTACCATTGCCTATGCTTTTATATAAATCCTTGTAAGGGTGGTGCATGGAAAGTAGGCAATGGGGCAGTGAAAGCCATTTTTTAGATTAGAAAGATGTTATTCAATCATTTGTCTTTGCAAACAAGTTAAAAAAGAATAATTGCATTGACTTGAATACTTCAAATCAAATTCAAAACCATGTTCTCTGTGATCTGAGATCCACAGTCAGAGACAACTGAAGGCACTGACCCCAAGTACAATGCCACCTTCCTTCCATTCGACTGAGAACAAATAGCAACTAAAAATCAGAGCCTATAGCAACAACAACTTTCATTTATGTGTTAGCCTAGAAGTGGAAAAATAGCCCAAGGCACTTCACAGGAGGATTGTCAAACATAATTGACACTGATCAGGACATGGCCAAGTGCTTGGCCAAAGCGGTGGGCCTCCACTTCCAAGGCTCAAAGACCATTTCAGTCTGGATAATAAATCAACCAAGCCCACGAAACCACACTATTGGCTAGTAATGCTTGACAGTCTTTATGCTTACCTAGATTTTAAAACTACATTGTTTGTTAACCCTCAGGCTGATAGCAAAATCAGGGATGGACTATTAATCCAATTGCAACAGAAGTAAGCACCAGCTATTTAGCATCTAAAGCAACTTGTTTCATTTTTCATTTTACACACCATAATGCTGAAATCAGCAAGAACGCGACAATAACAAAATGTCCAATGTCAGGAATAATTGAGTGTTTCTGTGCACTGCAAAGGCAACTAACAAAGTCAAATAACGAAGAAATGCTTGAAGGATTACCTGTCTGAATACATCTGTCACATGTTTACTGGGTTTTGTTTTTAGGTTGTTGTTAGTTTCATTTTAATGTATCCTTCAAATTAATTATCCCCCTAATAATTTTGAAGTTATGAGCGAAGTATTGTCAATGTGGACGTACTGTTACTTAATAAAGTTAATTACCACTTCCTTCGATGCTGTTTGTTTAACTCATAAACATTTAGAACCAGAGTTAGCTTAGTAATGCTCATCTTTGGACAAGCTGTCTTTTAATATCATTTACGCTCTTTGCCAATGACCGACACCTACAGTACCAATGTGGCTTATATTTGTGATGATATTGGTTCTGGCACCATTGTATAGTGACTGCGGAGGAAGTGGAGGTGGAGCATAAAGAATAATAATAGATCTTCTGAGTATTGCATTAAGTAAAGACTTGGAGATAAAAGAGCTTCAGAAAATTGAAGACAATTACAAACATGAGTCAAATGGGCAATGGCATTAGTAGATTGCGCTTACTTACCTATTTGCATACAGACTTACCGCATTCTTTTCCCTCTTTGAAAGAGTGCCTCCCATATGTACAACACTTGCCGGTTCAGTTTATTGAGGAGCATTTTCAGACACTCATCTCTTTTTAACTTTATATGTTTGGCATCTGGCATTGCAGTCGTTTCTTGATCTGAAGAATGTGGACATCCTGATTCAACCTCACTGTTGACCAGTGTTATTTCTTGGCTGTGTATCCACTTTGGAAATAAATTCGTCATCACACATTTCTTCGCGTGTGTCTCTCACTACAATCGCTTAGTCAACATGGTCACTCCTGACCTTCCTCAACATAAAGCATTCAAACAAGTTGGACCCAAATTGAGATCAGTCAGCTAACACAAATTCTCAGTTAGAATATGAGCTGTCAGCTCCTTTCATGCCATCATTCATGATCCCAAATGCCAGATTTCAACCCATTTAGAATGAGCATCATGAAGAGCCTAGAAAGTTTTCATTGCCTGTCTGCAGGAAAACAAAGTGAGTTCTTTGAAATCGTCACATCAGCTACCTCCGTGCTTGTAAGTTGTCTTTGGTAACATAGTTCTGTATCCTTGACAAATTGTAAATGTTGAGACTAAATCTTCCAGATATCCATCAATATCTATCTGTATACAAAGCTTCTGGTATTAGCCTCCATATTTACAATGTCATAACGTTCTGAGTATAACTCAACTAAGATTTACCTGCTCAGGATATCCAGGATAACTATTCTATGCCTCACCTACAGATGTCCTTGATCTGCTGACTGTTCAAATCTTCTGTGTAGAATGGCTGCATATCCACAATCATTCACTTTTCCAAATATGTTCAATCTTTCCAGATTTGGTCCCAGATTTGTTTCAGAGAAGAAACTTTCTACAATCGGTAAATCCTATGGTTGTGATAGGAAAGTCTTCATCTACTGATTATAACGGAACGATCTTGCTCTCATTGACCATGTCAGAATCTTCATATTGTTGTCTGAATAAAGCATCAGCAATTTTATTTGATGACCAATACTCAAACATGTAGGCATATTATAGAGTCATAGAGTCATACAAGTCCTGTCCATGCTGACTATCAAGTACCTATCTATATTAATCTCATCAATGCAAAAAACAAACTGCTGGAGGAGCTCAACTGGACAGGCATCATCTGTGGAGGCAAAGGGATGGCTGCCATTTCAGGTTGAGACCCTCCATCAGGACTCGAAACCCAACCAAGACCCAAAACGTCAGCCATCCCTCTGCCTCCACAGACGCTGCCTGACCCGCTGAGTTGGTCTTTGTTCCAGATTCCAGCATCTGCAGCCTCACATGTGTCCACTGTGCCAATGTACTATAGTGATTCACCAGTCTGCATTCTAGAAGCTGCCAGGATCAGTATCACTGATTTCAGAACTGAGGCAGCTATTAAAACTTCATCATTCAAGAGTGGAGTCAAAGATCTCCCTAGTTAGTAACTGGTGAAACTTCTTCACTCCAAAAATGAAGCTTAGAGCTCCTTTTTCTCTCTTTGCATTATTCATTTTTTATTAAAGTTCAAGATGCAGATGCTTTTGGCTTCTTCTGGTCACCATCCTGTTTTATAGTACAGTGGCCGTCTCAAAGATGTTAATGATTGGCTGCCATTGCATCTGCTGCAAGAAATGGTGCCACCCACATGGTGTGAAGCCTTGTTTGGGGAATTGAGATTTCACTCCTGCCTTCTGATTGTAAGCTACTGTTACATCTGCATCTGGTGTTGGACACAATTCGTTGGCACTTTTGCAAGCCATGTCCAATATAAGATATTGTATGCTTAACAAGTTATACTGGATGCACTCATCGTTTTAAGTCACACACAAATCTATCTCACATACATGGTTTGAAGAATTCACCAAAGCCAATCTTTGATAAATCATTTACAGCAACAATTTTTTTTTTGCTGGCTGTTTGTCTCCTGTTCTTTGATTCTTTGTGCCAAACTTGGAATTCTCTGCAATTTCAAATGAACTGTAGATTGAAACTGTCCCTCCAATTTCTGCACTACTTCAGTGCATAAAACATCTTGGTCTTCCTGTGTTTTAATAAGCATGTAGTCAGACTCAGAGCCATGTCTACAGCAATTGTCTTCCTGCACTCTCTTCTGGCAGAATTCTGTGCCTGAGGAGCTTTTCATTTCCAAAATAGTATCTGGACTGAAGAATGTGTCCATTCTTTCCATACATGCTGTGAAGGATTCTCATGTCAATTGTACACTCCTGAGCTGCCTCTATATATTCTGTCTGCATTTGAGCCACTAGTTTGTCCCAGTTCCCATCCAAGGTGATCCTGTTGCACTCACTGTTTATCTGTATTCTGTCCAGTTCTCTTGCATTTTATTTGATTATTGCAGTCTCTCTGACACCACCATCACTCCAGAGTACCACAGCCTTTTTTAATTCTCACTCTTTAAGCGCTAGATACAGGTTTACTGATGCACCTTCAAATGCCCCAGCTGTTTTCTCCTCTCCAACTGCAGAATTGTAAGGTCCTGATAATTTCAATTTCAAGATTTGAGTTCCTAATAATTTCTCCAAATCAAGCTAGTATATGTTTCTCTGGACCCAATGTACATCAGTTATTTTTGCCTTATTCTTAACTATCCCTGTCACCAGTTATGGTTTATTGGGAGTTGGTGTATGTCTATTGTAAAGACACTAAATATTATCTGTGTGGTTTTGGTTAGTTACATCCTGTGCTCCATTCTAGGACCTGTGTTAACCATTGTTAAAATGATCTTTTACCTCTTTCTGAAGGGACTTTCTCCATCTATAGTGTCTGCAACATTCTTCTGTTGCCCTGCTGGCACTTCAATCTTCCATAGGAAAGAGGAGTTACAAGCAGCTGACCTCCACCAAAATATGAAATGACAGGGTCCCAAAACAACCAGGGTGAACCAACATTCTCACACTTACCTGTATTCTTAGAGTGAAAAGTGAATAAACTAGATATACAAAGCCTAGGGAAGGCAATAGCACACGTTGGGTGTTCTTCCATTTTTGGTGAACTCTCCAACACTCTTGGCCCCCTCATTGATTCCAGTGGTGTCCATTTGCAATACATCAGACTGTGGGTATCTTAAAGGTGCTTCGGCAACGCACTGAGCCATGATGTAAAATGGAAGTGCAGGGGCCAAATTTATTTGGAATATTTATTATTTATCCTCTTCATCATCAAGATAAGCAACCTTTGTGTTAACATCCTTCTCCTCTCACAGAAGAGTGGTTGAAAGAGAGCCTGTTGAAGGGGTAATAACTGAGAGGTACCATGAAAGGTTCAGCAGAATACATCACTGATAGGATAAGATAAGATTTCTTTATTAGTCACATGTACATCAAAACACATAGTGAATTGCATCTTTTTTGCGTGGTGTTCTGGGAGCAGCCCGCAAGTGTCACCACGCTTCCAGCACCAACATAGATGCCCACAACTTCCTAACCCATACATCTTTGGAACGTGGGAAGAAACCGGAGCACCCGGAGGAAACCCACTCAGACACTGGGAGAACGTACAAACTCCTTACGGACAGCGGCTGGAATTGAACCCGGGTTGCTGGCGCTGTAAAGCGTTACACTAAGCGCTAAACTACCGTGCCTGCACATTCTGACAGTAACAGGGTCTATTCAGCCACCAGCCACACCGCAAACAAAACTGGTTATCTTAGGGCATGAGGGGGGCAATCTGCTGCAACATCAGTAGCAGACAGATCGAAAAGGGAAGTAACCACTTGTGGCAAGCTGAAGGCATAATAATAGAAGAAACATAGGAAACCTGCAGCACAATTCAGGCCCTTCAGCCCACAAAGCTGTGCCGAACATGTCCCTACCTTAGAGACCTATAGCCCTCTATTTTTCTCAGCTCCATGTACCTATGCAAAAGTCTCTTAAAAGACCCTATCATATCTGCCTCCACCACCGTTGCCAGCAGCCCATTCCACGCATTCACCACTCTCTGAGTAAAACTTACCCCTGACATCTCCCCTATACCTACTCCCAGCACCTTAAACCTATGTCCTCTTGCGGCAACCATTTCGGCCCTAGGAAAAAGCCTCTATCTACCCGATCAATGCGCCTCATCATCTTATATACCTCTATCAGGTCCCCCCTCATCCTCCGTTGCTCCAAGGAGAAAAGACCGAGTTCCCTCAACCTGCTTTCATAAGGCACGTTCCGCAATTCAGGCAGCATCCTTGTAAATCTCCTCTGTACCCTTTCTATGGCTTCCACATCCTTCCTGTAGTGAGGTGACCAGAACTGAGCACAGTACTCCAAGTGGGGTCTGACCAGAGTCCTATATAGCTGCAACAATACCTCTCGGCTCCTAAATTCAATTCCACGGTTCATGAAGAACAATACACCATATGCCTTCTTAACCACAGAGTCAACCTGTGCAGCTGCTTTGAGCGTCCAATGGACTTGGACCCCATGATCCCTCTGATCCTCCACACTGCCTACCGTTAATACTATACTCTGTCATCATATTTGACCTACCAAAATGAACCACTTCACACTTATCGGGGTTGAACTCCATCTGCCACTTCTCAGCCCAGCTTTGCATCCTATCTATGTCCCACTGTAACCTCTGACAGCCCTCCATACTATCCACAACACCTCCAACCTTTGTGTCATCCTCAAACTTACTAATCCATCCCTCCACTTCCTCATCCAGGTCGTTTATAAAAATCACAAAGAGTGAGGATCCCAGAACAGATCTCTGAGGTACACCGCTGGTCACCGACCTCCATGCAGAATACGACCCTTCAACAATATAATAATAAAGATAGGTGAAGAAGCAAATACTCAGTTAAAGCAGTGATTGTGACTTCAGATACTTTTGCAATTCTGTCAAATTGGCAATAGAAAAACAAAAAACAGTAGCATCAGGAAATGAGACAATTCACTTAGAAATTATTATCTGTATTAGAAATCGTTATCAGGTAACTGTATCACAGTGATATTTGATTATCCAGATACAATTGGGATCACAATGAGTTAGCACATCTCAAGTCTAAGATTAGGTTTAAATAGTGTTTCATACTCATTTCTCTGTTTTGAAAGTGTTGCACATCAGAGGAATGTGTAATACCTTGTATGTGTAATGTAACCAAGATTTTGCTTCAAAAGAGAAACCATGCAAACTTGCCTGTTGCCCAAGAGACTGTTACGTATTGATTCCACTGCCAAAATTGAAAGTAGGAAGCCAGAAAAGGAGCTTAAGAGATTAGGGAACAAGATTAGTGCAGCCAGGAGAACGCTAAAAAATAATTAAAAGAATAAAAAGAAGAGGAAACAGGAGGAAAAGGGAAGAAAATATGAGTCGATTTTAAGGGTGTCTAGCACAGTGGAAAATGTGCTAAACAGTGGGTCAATCCATTTACTGCTCTCAATTACTGGCACGTTTAACAATCTCCATCTTAGCCTGGGTCTTGGGAGACAGCAGATCAAGTGCCTATCTGTTTCAAATCACTGTATGTCTAACCTAGCAGTGTTAAGAATTTAATGAATTCTGTTTTTCCATACCTTTCAGTTAGGACCTGACAGTAATGCTCTACACAATGTTACAAACAGGCACATCAGATCTTAGCAGTGTGACTTAAGCTTTCTACTTGATTTGACACAGTTCATAGTCCCTTAAAATAAGCTTTTTCCAGCTGTAAGTTCTCATTTCTAATAGTTTTCCAGTCCAGGGTCAATGAGAGATTCAAATGAGGTGTGAAATTTGGGATTGTTTTCTGCTAGGCTCAAGCCCACAGGGAATAGGCAGAGACTCAGAATTCATTTTTTACTGAGAATTTACAGCCAAATGCAAACGACACATTTCCCTGGCATGTTCCTTGTACTGTCACACTGAATTAAGCATCCATTGCTGCCTGCCAATGAGCCAACGAAACCTGAACGTATTTGCTGAATAAATGGCTACGGAACACTGCTTTTCATTTTCTTACTAACCACTAAATATTATTCATTACCAAATCCCTCCTGAAATGACACGTGAGTGAAATAGTTTAGCAATGTTAAAGGTGAGAGGAAGTAATGCTGCCTCTCCACAGGCAACAGAACAAAGTCAAATGCATTTTTTTTTAACTAAGCAGAATGTCCCAATACTCTGAAAGCCAGATGGAACATGTGCTGCTCCTCAATATTAGAACATAAATAAGTTAAAAGCTTCACTTCTTGTAGCGTTTGGACTTGGGCTGTGTTCTGTGTGCACTCTGCAAATTGTACTGACATTTGATGCACAGCGGGCAAGTAGAAGTGGGGACACAGCAATGCATAGGACTACACTTACCTCAGAAAGGCTCAATAAGACTCTCTTTATTGGCCACTTTATATTCCAGGTGAAATGAACATTTTTTTGCACTTAATTCTTGGAACTGTTATCTGTCCATTCACCTTCAGATGCCCTCATTCTGAAGTTGGCATGTTTTTAAATTGACCAGAGCAGTTAATTATTAATATGAAATTGTCATTGACAAATTATCTCCTTGAGCACAGTTGATAATGGAACACAGCATAAAGACTTAACCATTATTCATAATTATTCATGAAAGTTAGAGTGCAGTTTAAATATCTCAACTTGCAGTGAGTTTTTTAGCGTTGTTAAAACTTGGGGAAATTATTAGAAATTTCTAATGGCAAACCTGAAAATCCAACTCCCACGACTGTCTTCACTGTTTGTCCTTGACAGCCAAGACACATGGGCTTGGAATTTCATCAGTATCACAAATCCAATAACTTTGGCCATGATACCAGCACCAGTAAGGAAAGTCACACTTTCATATCTCCCAGATTCATGAAAGTACAAGCAAAAGTAAAACAGATTCAAACAAATGAAGAATTAGTATTGATGCAATACTTCTCACATGCTGGGTCATTCAAAGCTTTTCACAGACAACGAAGTACCTTGCGGTAGAGTCACTGTTGTAATTTAGGGAAACAAAGCAGCCAATAATCACAAACCAAGCTCCCTTAAAAGCAATGTGTCTCCAGACCAGATAATGGGCTGTAAGCTCGACCCACTGTGTGAACAGCTAAACCTTTCCTCCTCCCCCCGACCAGCCCCCTACCACTCAGTTTCTTTCCCCTCCCCCACCTACTCCATCTGCCCGTCACCCACACACTCCTCCCACTGGGTCCCCTCCCCCCACTGTTTCCACCTTGCTCACCATACCTCCTTTCTTTGGCTCCTCCACCATTCTTTCCTAACAGATTCCATCATCTGCAGCTCTTTGTTGCCTCCACCTATCACCTCCCAGCCTCTGTCGCTACCTCCACCCTTCCCTCCTCCACCTGACTCCATCTGCCAATCAATCCCTCCTCACCATGGATCCACCTATCACTTGCCAGCTTTTGCCACACCCCTCCCGCTCATCTCCTTATCTTCCCTCTAGTCTTTCAGTCCAATTGAAGGGTCTCAACCCAAAACATCCATTTCCCTCCACAGATGCTGCCTGACCCGCTGAGTTCCTCTAACACCTTGTGTCTCCAAGCCTTTCCTCATATTTTATTGGCCCTAAGTCTTGCTTCACCAGTCAGTGTGAACACTTCATTGGATTCCTTAGGCAGCCTTCTGCTGGAGACAACAACACTGGGCTATCACGGTCCTCTAGTAAGTGCATAAGAACATAAACAGGAGACCCTTCGAGTCTCCTCCAACATTCAGCAACATCACGACTGCTCCTCTGCCTCAAATGCCATCTCAGGAAAGGGGGCTACGTCAATGGTGCTGAGGTCGAGAAGGTTAAGAGCTTCAAGATCCTAGGAGTGAACATCACCAATAGCCTGCCCTGGTCCAACCACATAGACGTCATGGCCAAGAAAGCTCCCCAGTCCCTCTACTTCCTCAGGAGGATAAAGAAATTTGGCACGTCCCCTTTGACATTCACCAATTTTTATCAATACACCATAGAAAGCATCCTATCTGGATGCATCATGGCTTGGTATGGCAGCTGCCCTGCCCAGGACCACAAGAAACTGCAGAGAGTTGTGGACACAGCCCAGCACATCACGGAAACCAGCCTCCCCTCCATGGACTCTATCTATACTTCTCGCTGCCTTGGTGAAGCAGCCAACATAATCAAAGACCCCACCCACCCAGGACATTCTCTCTTCTCTCCTCTCCCATGAGACAGAAGATACAGGAGCCTGAGGGCACATACCACCAAGCTCAAGGACAGCTTCTATCCCACATTGATAAGACTATTGAATGGTTCCCTTATACGATGAGATGGACTCTTGACCTCACAATCTACCTTGTTTGACCTTGCACCTTATTGTCTACCTGTAATGCACTTCCCTGTAGCTGTGAAACTTTACTCTGTATTCTGTTAATGTTTTTACTCTGTACTACCTCAATGCACTGTGTAATGAATTGATCTGAACGAATGGTATGCAAGACAAGTTTTTCACTGTACCTCGGTACAAGTGACAATAATAAACCAATACCAATACCAATCTCCAGCCCTATCCCCATACTTTCTGATTCTCTTAATATCCAGAAATCTATTGACCTTTGTTTTTAATTAACTTAATGACTAGACCTCCACAGCCTTTTCAGAACAAGAGTTCCAAAGGTTCATGTGAAAATGTTTCTCCTCCTCTCAGGCCTAAATGGTCTGCTCAATTTTCTGACACTGTGACCCCTGGTTCTACACTCCTCTGCCAGGGGGAAGGTTCCTCCCTTCAGCAACCTGCCAAACCGTGTTAGAATGTTGTAGATTTCAATGAGACCCCCTTCATTCTTCTAAACTCTAGAGAATCCTCCCGGTGGTGAAGTGGTTAAAGCTGAGGGAGGATAGCCATGGAAAGGAGAGAGAGTGGTAGGACTGAGAGGGTGGGGGTGTGTGGTAGATGAGGGCAGAAAACTGGAAGGGACAAGGCGGCAGGCAGTGAGGAACAGAGAAGAGGTACCAGCAACAATGATCCGAGAAAGGCATCAATGTCTGGTGGTGACCCATTCTTCCCAGTTCCTCCTTCAGGCAGATATATTTTAAAACCTACATTTGTAATAACCAGGAGTGGTCCATAGGACATAAGACAGTACAGCACAGGAACAGGTCCTTCAGCCCACATTGTTGTGTTGACCTAATTAAGCTAGTGACACCTAATCCCTTCTGCCTGCACATGGTCCATCTTCCTCCATTCTCTGCATATTTATGTGCCTATCTAAGAGCCTCTTAAATGCCTCTACTGTATCTGCCTCCACCACCACCCCTGGCAGTGCATCCCAGGCACCTACTGCTCTCTGCATAAAAATCTTGCCCCACACATCTCCTTTGAACTTTTCCCCTCTCAGCTTAAATGCATGCCCTCTGGTATTAGACACTTCAACCCTGGGAAAAAGATACCGGCTGTTCTCCTCTATCTCTGCCTCTCATAATCTTATAAACTTCTATCAGGTCTCCCCTCAGCCTCCGCCGTTCCAGAGAAAACAACTCAAGTTTGTCCAGCCTCTCCTTATAGCACATGCCCTCTAATCCACACAGCATCCTGTTAAACCTCTTCTGAAGCTTCGACATCCTTCCTATAATGAGGCAACCAGAATTGAAAACAGTGCTCCAGATGCGGCCTAACCAGATGCGATTCCTTTAAGGATCTCCTCTTTGGCCATACACATGAAGACTGGTGTATGTCTACCTGCAATGCACTTCCCTGTAGCTGTGACACTTTATTCTGTATTCTGTTATTGTTTTTACCCTGTACTACCTCAATGTGTAATGAATTGATCTGTATGAATGGCATGCAAGACAAGTTTTTCACTGTACCTTGGTACAAGTGATAATAACAAACCAATCTCCCAGCACTATCCCCATACTATGTTACATAGAACATAGAACAGTACAGCACTGGAACAGGCCCTTCAGAACACAATGTTGTGCTGACATTGCTAATCACTGTGTAATGAATTGACCTGTTACGATCAGTTTGTAAGACAAACTCTCACTGTACCTCGGTACAAGTGACCAATAATAAACCAATACCAATACCAATTCATGTGCCCATCCAAGCCCCCCTTAAAAGCCCTCAATGAAACCTATTTTTATTATACATTACAACCTATAGGATCCAAGGCAAATGGGTAAATTGGATCCAAAATTCCCCTAATGATTGGAGGGAGGGGGGTGATGGTAGAGGTTTGTTTTTGTGATTGGAAGCCTGTGACCAGTGGTGTACCACAAGGATTGGTGCTGGGAACTCTACTGTTTGTTATTTCCATTTGGCTACAGTTGTAAGATGGGCAGATCAATGGCAAGATGGAATTTATCCTGATAAGGTGACACACCTTGTGAGGACTTATAAGGGCAGGAGATACACAATGAATGGTAGGGCCCGAGGGAGAAGTGAGGAACAGAGGCACCCACAGTGTGCAAGTCCAAGGATCCCTGAAGGAGGCAGCACAGGTAGATAAGATATATAAGATATCTTTATTAGTCACATGTACATCGAAGCACACAGTGAAATACATCTTTTGCATGGAGTGTTCTGGGGGAAGCCCGTAAGTGTCACCATGCTTCCAGCGCCAACATAGCATGCCCACAACTTCCTAACCCGTACGTCTTTGGAATGTAAGAGGAAACCAGAGCACCGGAGGAAACCCACACAGACATGGGGAGAAATGTACAAACTCCTTACAGACAGCAGCCGGGATTGAACCCGGGTCACTGGCACTGTAAAGCTAACCGCTATAAGGTAGTGAAGAAGGCATTGAGATACTAGCCTTCATTAACTGGGACGTTCACTATAAGAGAAGGGAGGTTATGGTACAGACTTATAAA
This sequence comes from Pristis pectinata, assembly GCF_009764475.1. Taxonomy (NCBI): domain Eukaryota; kingdom Metazoa; phylum Chordata; class Chondrichthyes; order Rhinopristiformes; family Pristidae; genus Pristis; species Pristis pectinata. The sequence goes on along the minus strand of NC_067410.1, from coordinate 100,453,126 downwards.
ACTTTGGTTAGGCTATAACTGGAGTTTTGATTACAGTTCTGGTCACTACACTATAGAAGGATGTGATCGCACTGGAGAGGTGCAGAAGTTCACCAGGATGTTGCCTGGGATGGAGTGTTTCACTTATGAAGAGAGACTGGATCGGATGAGTTTGTTTTTTGTGTGGAGCAGAGGAGACTGAGAAGTGACCTGATTGAGGTATATAATATTTTAAGAGGCACAGACAGGGTGGATGGTAGGAAAACCTTCTCCATAACAGAGGCTTCAAGAACTAGAGGACATAGATAAGATATTTATTTATTAGCCACATGTACATCGAAACACACACAGTGAAATACGTCTTTTTGCATTACTGAGAATGTGCTAGGGGCAGCCTGCAAGTGTCACCACTCTTCCGGCGCCAACATAGCGTGCCCACAGCTCCTAACCCGTACATCTTTGGAATGTGGGAGGAAACCGGAGCACCCGGAGGAAACCCACACAGACGCGGGAAGATCGTACAAACTTCTTACAGACAGTGGCCAGAATTGAACCCGGGTCACTGGCGCTGTAATAGCATAGTGCTAACCACTACACAGGGGGAACGAGTTCAGATGGGATTGGAGGAAGAATTGTTCTCACCCAGAGGACAGCTGGAATCTGGAGCAAACTGCCTGAGAGGGTGGTGGAGGCAGGTACTCTCACAACATCAAAAACCTGAAATGTTAGGGCGTAGATGACTCTGGACCAAGTATTGATAAATGTATAGTCAACATGGTTATTGTGGGCTGAAGGGCCCTGTTTCTGTGCTGTATGATTCTACAGTACGAAGGAAGGAGGGAGGAGATGCAGTCCTGATCAGATGAGGAGGGAGAGGGATTGGAGTAAATGCTCAGATCAGGGAGGGTATGGGTGGGTTGGGGGTGATGTGAGCTAACAGTGAGTAAAATCCTTAAAGCAGAACTTATTTGAAAGAAAATCAACAGCTTGACTCTTCAGTTAAGGCCTGCTTCAGTGCGAGTGGCCATTGGATACACAAATTAAATTTGCACATTCCATGCCAACTACTGTCCATTATACATATCCATTGGCATCTGTGTGCTGTACTTACAGAGCCCTCTAACAAATTTTGCAAACTACACCCTGTGTGCACAAAGCATTTCATAACATTTGGCAAACAGGTTTTGGACGGACATTTCTTTGTGTAGAACAGCACAAAGGAATTTATAGCTCATGCTTTTCATCTTATTTTGGATAAATCAATGCATCTTTTCATCATTAACACAAAGGAACTATTAATGTTTAAGATTGTCATGAACACCTAATGTTGGAAAAGAACCTTTGAAATTCTCAACAAAATGCTCATCACTAAGACAGTCATATGAAATATTGACTCATTTTAGACTATTAATATTCCATATTCCCCAAGAGAATATGCTTCTCTGCCATGCTAACAGCCCAGCTAATAGCTACCTTGCCTAGTTTAGCTCGATTTGACTTATCATCATTCAGGCTCCAAGAGAGAGCAGAATGAATTTGTCTGAAATGTCCTTAATGTGTTATGACGTATGTAATGTTTCCTCTGTGCTCCAGTGTTTGAATCCTCATGTTTTGATTACAAAGTTTGTTCCTATGCAAAGAATTTTTAATGATTTTCAGTTCTTGGAATTGTGAAAAGTACGACCCAGAGGGAAGCAATTCAGTCCAATGACTCTCCTGCTGGCTCCTTAAAGGTGAATCTCTTATGATCTGTGTTAAGGATAATGTGAAACTCATTGTGCCACAAATACTGATGTCAGTAAGATACCTGAAGGAAATACTAGAGATATATCAGCAGATACTGTAAACTGCAAAAACCAAATACTAGATAACTAAAACAGATTACAATATTAGAAGGGAGCTTCCAACTCTATTCTAAACCCAATTTTCCCCAAGTGATCTGCCACAGAGATTTTCTGTCCTACAGACTCCCATTTCCCATGCTGGAATTTGCCAGAGGGATATTTTCTCCTCTTGAACCTCCAACTTCCAAACTTCCTGGCATCCATACAACTTTCTGATGCAAGGTCATGGGCCTGAATTGCTAATTCTGTATTTAAACAACTGTTGGTACAAGTTCACTGTAGTTATTTAGATGAGCTAAGCAAAGCCTGGCTCAACAGAGCAGAACTGCCAATGAGAGAAGAACTTACGAATGTGTTAGCCATCTGGTATTGGTATTGGTTTATTATTGTCACTTGTACCGAGGTACAGTGAAAAACTTGTCTTGCATACTGATCGTACATGTCAATTCATTACACAGTGCAGTACATTGAGTTGGTACAGAGTGCATTGATGTAGTACAGGTTGAAAATAATAACAGTACAGAGTAAAGTGTCACAGCTACAGAGAAAGTGCAGTGCAATAAGGTGCAGTGTCACAACAAGGTAGATCGTGAGGCCAGAGTCCATCTCATTGTATAAGGGAATTGTTCAATAGTCTTATCATCGTGGGGTAGAAGCTGTCCTTAAGTCTGGTGGTACGTGCCCTCAGGCTCCTGTATCTTCTACCTGATGGAGGAGGAGAGAAGAGAGAATGTCCTGGGTGGGTGGGGTCTTTGATTATGCTGGCTGCTTCACCAAGACAGCGAGAGGTAAAGACAGAGTCCAAGGAGAGAAGCTGGTGTCCGTGATGTGCTGGGCTGTGTCCACAACTCTCTGCAGTTTCTTGCAGTCCTGGGCAGAGCAGTTGCCATTACCAAGTCGTGATGCATCCAGATAGGATGCGTTCTATGGTGCATCGATAAAGTTGTTGAGTGTCAAGGGAGACAAGCTGAATTGTTTTAGCCTCCTGAGAAAGTACAGGTGCTGGTGAGCTTTCTTGGCCATGGCATCTACATGATTTGACCAGGGACAGGCTATTGGTGATGTTCACTCCCCAGGAACATGAAGCTCTCAACCCTCTTGACCTCAGCACCATTGATGTAAACAGGTGCATGTACACCGCCCCCTTTCCTGAAGTCACTGACCAGCTCTTTTGTTTTGTTGACATTGAGGGAAAGGTTGTTGTCATGACACCATTCCACTAAGCTCTCTATCTCTTTCCTGTACTCCGACTCATCGTTCTTTGAGATATGGCCCACTACAGAGGCATCATTTGCAAACTTGTAGATGGAGTTAGAGCAGAATCTGTGGTTTAAGTGGAAAGCAATGGTCATTATTAGATGAAAATCTGCAAATTAATCCTCTAATTACTTTGAACAATATCTCCAGAAAACATTATGCTGTGGAGTATTTCTGTATATATGTTGTATCAAGACCATCAGTTGATGAGCTGGTCTCGCACTAGTACAGGAAGCAATTATAGAATCTAGGGTCACACAGCATGGAAAGAGGCCTGAGCACAAGAACAGAGCTGAGAAAGAGAGAAAGCAAGTTACCTTAAGCAGCATAGAAGGTGAGGGAACAAGAGAAGGCTGGGAATAGGGAATAATGATGTAGTCAGTAAATGGACAGTTAAACTCCTTCCCACCATCCAGGGACCCAAACATTCTTTCCAGGGAAGGCAGCAAGTCGCTTGCACTCCTTCCAATCTTCTGTACTGCATTTGGTGTTCACAATATGTCACAGAGTCATAGTTTATACAGCATGGTGACAGGCCTTTCGGCCCAAATCATCCACGCCAACCAAGATGTCTATCTGGGCTAATCCCATTTGACTGAATTTGGCCCATATCCCACTAAACCTTCTCTATCCATGTACATGTTCAATGTCTTTTAAACATTGTAAGTGCACCTCACCTCCACCACTTCCTCTGGCAGCTCATTCCATATACCCACCACCTTCTCTGTGAATAACTTGTCCCTCAGGTCTTCTTTAAATCTTTCCCCTATGCCTTCTTGTTTAAGACTCCCCTACCCTGGGAAAAAGACTATGACTATTCATCTTATCCATGCTCCTTATGATTTTATAAACCTCGATAAGGTCACCTGTCAGCTTCCCACAATCCAGGGAAAACAGCCCCAGACTATTCAGTCTCTCTTTATAACTTTACCCATCTAGCCCCAGCAACATTCTTGCGAATAATTATTTAGGAAAATTTTGTTATCATATGGATCTTTCCACTTTTAAAGGAAATTTCTTTGGTAATGTGATAAGATAATTGATGGTGTTAAACTGGGTTCCATTGGTGAAGCCCAGAGAATCTGAAGCAAGTCCGAGGCTGCAGGAGTTTCACAGAAAAGCAGCAACAGCACACATTTATCATTCATGAACAAAGGGACAGAGCCAAACCTATTCAGCCCAGAGCCTATTCCAGCGTTCCATAAGATCATGGCCGATCTGTTTCATACTCAGTTCCCACACATTACTCACATCGCTTAATGTGTTTGCCTAGCAAAAATCTACCACCACTCATATTTTAAAGTTATTCATTGAGACCTTCTGCCTTCCTACTATAAATGTTTCCTGACCTCATTCCTGAATGGCAGAGCTCTGATTTTATGTTGTTAGACTCCACCAAGAAAAAGGAAACAAAAATTTTGATCCAGATTTTCAATTCCCTCCAAAATCCTAAAATCTGAATAAAATCACCCCTTAACCTACAGGGGATACAGGACCAATTTGTGTAATCTCATAATTAAAACTCTGGAGACATGGTAACGTTCCATTGAATCTCCACTGCACTGCTTGCAAGCTCAGTGTATTCTTACCAAGGGTGCTAGATCAATACATCAGATCTCCCCTCTATATTCTGGTCTTCTAATTATTAAGGCTATATTCCGCAATCCTTGTTGATTATGTTTGCTCATGAGTAACATACTTTTACATACTGTGCACATGGACCCCTAAATATCTTTGGGGATTCCATTGTTTTAGCTTTCCACCATTTAAGAAGTATATTCTCCTGCACTGAAATCCATTAACAGTTTTTCTCACTCACTTATTCAGACAATAAACCACCACGGGTTCCTGGTTCTCAGTGACCTTGGATACACAGTGTCTATTGGACCTTTTAATTCATTAATAAATATACAGAATAGTTGATTTCCTGCCACAGATCCTTCTGGGACTTCAAGCCTTTTCCAGTTCAGACACATGAGTGTTACCCACATTCCTTATCTTCCACTGGCAAACAAATCTCACAACCAAATCACTAACTTGCCTTCAATTCCATGAGTTTTAATTTTAGCTAACAGCTTTGTGAAACTAAATCTCCTCTGGAAGTTTATATCTATTGCATTCGTAGACTTTTCCTTGTCTAATTAGTTACTTCAAAAAATTCAATTAGATTTGTTAGGCATGACCTACGCTTTACATATCCATGTTGGCTCTTTCTAATTAGCACAAACTTCTCTCTGTGCTCAGTCATTCTGTCCTTAATTATACATTCCAAGAACTTCCCTACAACAGATGTTAAACTAACAGGTCTATAATTTCCTAATCTCTCTCTCTCTCTCTCTCTCTCTCTCTCTCTCTCTCTTGCTGTCTCTCTCTCTCTCTCTCTCTCTCTCTCGCTGTCTCTCTCTCTCTTGCTGTCTCTCTCTCTCTCTCTCTCTCAGACACATGGAGTTATGCTTCTAAAGTAAAGAGATTGAATCCAGCTAGCTTTGGATGACTGCAAGTTTCCTCCTTCATTTTCCTTAAAATCACAAGGTGGAAAGCATTAACTCCACTGGGTTTGTCATCTTTTACTGCCATTAGTTTTTTTGAAAATATTTTGATGCTTGCATTAACTTTAGTGAGTTCCGATCTGCAATGTCAAGGTACATTCTTTTGGTACTGGTATTGGTTCATTATTGTCACAAGTACCGAGGTATAGTGAAAAGCTTTTGTTTTGTGTGCCATTCAGACAGATCATGCCATACATAAGTACACTGAGGTAGTAAAATGAAAACAGGATGCAGAATGTAGTGTTGTAGTTACAGAGAAAGTGCAGTGCAGGTGGACAAATAAAATGCAAGGGCCACAATGAGGTAGATTGGGAGTTCAAGGGTTCATCCTTTAGTATATGAGAGGTCCGTTCAAGAGTCTGATAACAGTGAGATAGAAGCTGTCCTTGAGGCTGGTGGTTTGTCCTATCAGGCCTTTGTATCTTCTGCCTGATGGGAGAGGGGAGGAGAGAGTGACCAAGTGGGAGGAGTCCTTGATTATGTTGGCTGCTTTCCCAAGGCTGTGGGAAGTATTGAAGGAGTCAATGGAGGGGAGGTTGGTTTGCGTGATGAACTGTGTTGTGTTCACAACTCTCTGCAATTTCTTGCAGTCTTGGGCAGGACAACTGCCATTCCAAGCTGTGATGCATCTGGATAGGATGCTTTCTATGGTGCATCCATAAAAATTAGGAATAGGCATCGGGGACATGCCAAATTTAAGAGATCCTAAGCCAAGGTCCTGCATACCCTCTCAAGTAGCCACAGGATATCCCACTGCAACATAAGAGTCTACAGGTGCTGGAATCTGGAGCAAAAAACAAACTCAGGAGGAACTCAGCGGGTCAATCAGCATCTGTGCAGGGAAAGGAATTTTCAACACTTTGGTTGAGACCCTGCATCAGATATCCATGGCACCATTTTGAAGAGGAATGGGGGGATTATCTCCATTACCCTGGTCAATATTTGTCCCTAAACCAATGTCACAAAAACCACTAGGTGGTCATTTATCACCTTGCTGGTCTGGGATCTTGCTGTGTTTGAATTGGCCACCATGTTCCCCATGTTACAGCAGTGTCACCGCCTCAGCAGTGTTCATTTGCTGTAAAGCATTTTAGGAAATCCTGAAACTGTGGAAGTCCACATTTAAAGGTTAATCATTCTTTTTAATTTGTATCTGCTCTATTTGATAAGTAGAACACTTGCCCCTTCGAAGCAAATGCCAGTCCTGAATTGAGCTAAATTAGTTTTTGAACACCCTGATCTGTTCATTTGTAGTTTTACTCAGTAACACTTTGACCAATTTGCCTTTGTCAGTCTCTGTCTGAACCCATTAATGTCCCTTTACTGTTAGATTATTAACTAATTCTGGTTCATTACTCATCAATAAGCTTAGCCTCTGTTGGTTCAACACCATACAGGTTCAGCCAACTAGGAGGAATTTAAAATCGTTTTGACTTGAGCTGATCTGCTTTTCCCAATCTAGACGAAAAAAAATCAAGTCTCCCTTTAGATAACAGCCTTTGCTTGGTGATGTGCCACCACATTGTTGCTTTCAGATAGGGTTCAGACAAATTCTATTACAGTTTGAAATCTCTAATTCCTTGATTCCACTGCAGTGTGTTTGCTGATTGTTTTTCCTCAGCTTGCAGCTTTAATCAGTGAGGTAACTCCGCCCCTCCTTCCAACTTCCCTCTCCTTCCCAAACACCTTATATCCTAAGATCTTTAACTCCAACTCATGGCCAGCTAGCAGCCAAGTCTCAGTAATATCTTCCACATAATATACCCTAAGCTCTAGCTGAGCTTCTAATTCACCCAATTCAGATTTTTGTACTCTGTGCTCTAATATATGAAGCTCCTATCTGGCAAGAAACAAGACTTGGCATTCCGCCTGAATGCTGGCTTTCACACACTGTTAGCACTTTCTTATTTTTGTCACTCCTAATGTGGCTGCTTTAGTTATTCTAGTATTTCCTTCTCCTGGATATCTGTATCAAAGTTTGTACCTTGAACTTTTAACGGATGAACGATATTTAAAAGGCACTTGGACAGTTACATGGATGGGAAAGGTTTGGAGGTATATGGAGACACAAGAGACTGCAGATGCTGGAAATCTGGAGTAGTGCACAAAATGCTGGAGGAACTCAGTGGGTCAGGCAGCTTTTATGGAGGGAAATGGACAGTCGACATTTTGGGTCAAGACCCTTCATCAGGACTGGAAAGGAAGAGGGGAGATGGCCGGTATAAAAGGGTGGGGGGAGGGGGTGGAGCAAGAACTGGCCGGTGATAGGTGGATCCAGGTGAGGCAGGTGATAGGCAGGTGAGAGAGGGGAAGAATGATGTAAGAAGCTGGGAGGTGATAGGTGGAAGTGACAAAGGGGCTAAAGAAGATGGAATCTGATAGGAGAGGACAGTGGACCATGAACCAAGGCAAGAAGGTGAGGAAGGGAACCGGAGGTAAGAATGTGTGGGTGAGGGGCAGACGGAGAGGGTGGGGGAGGGGAAAGAGATGGGGTGATGGGCCAGTGGGATAAGGGGAAAAGAGGGCAGAGAGGAGTGGTTACCAGAAGATGGAGAAATTTGTGCCATCAGGTTGGAGACTATCAAGGCGGAATATGAGGTGCAGTTCCTCTAATCTGCATCTAGCCTCAACTTGGCAGTGGAGGAGGTATGGGTCAAACGTGGGCAAATAGGACTAGATTAGATGGGAATCTTGGTCAGCATGGACCAGATGGGCCAAAGGGCCTGTTTCCATGCTGTATGATTCTATAACTTTACTCTTCCATTTTTAAAAGAACTTCAAACCATCGCTTTTACTGTAGCTTCCCTGTACTATTAACTCATTTAAATCTTCCCTTACCAGCCGATTCATTTTCCATCAGGATCCAATATGTTCAAAAGTAGCCTTTCCCAATGGAATACTCCCTCATGTTATAGTTGTGGAACTGGAATCCCATAAGTTGGAACCCCTCTTGACCACACACCATGATGAACATTGTGCTCACCTTCCTCTGGGATATGACTGTGATCCTGAGGATACTTGGATTCCATCCCCTCAAGTCAGTGTGGAGTATTTCAATCTCACACTCCAACTGGAGGACTCTGAGTTGGATTTTTCAAGACATATTTCCTGCAAATGTGGCAAACTCCCACATACCATAGATCCAACAGTCACTGCTGATTAATGTGTTTATTTATTAATTTGTCAGTATTAATATAATTCTAGGTTTATTATATATTTAGTGCCTGGATATAGCTTGATTTCAAATAGATTTGTAACTAATTAACTAACATCCTAGATGATGTATCATTGATATAGCACTGATATATCATTTATATCTATGTTTTATATATATATATATATATATATATATATCAGATTTTTATTTAATGCAATATGAATTCATTTAATGCCATCATCCTTTAATTTGCTGCTTTTAATTTTACCCCCAACGATTTGATTAATTATGCTGATTATTTATTTATATAATTACATCTTTGCTTCTGCCCTTGGTTCAAATACTGATGCTTCAGTTCCCATCTGCACTGAATTCCCTCTTATCAAATTCCTAGTGCCCTTCTCTGCACATTAAGCAACTCTCTGCAAACTCTGTGCCGAAAGCTCACAGGTCAAAAGGAACAGAGTAAAGCAAAAACTACTTACAGGAATGATATTGTGATTATAACTAGTGGGAAAGACTGTATAGGATGGTAGTCTTTCTTTTCTAAGAAAGAGGTGACTGTATAAAGCCACTGCACATTATAAAGTGGTTGATTGAATAGGCACAGAGTAGACGTTTCCATTTGGAAGGACAGTCCGAAGCATGGGTTCATGATGGGGCTTTAACTTTTCAGATTTTATTTTTGGTTCAGCTCTGGGTGTTTTTTGTTCTTGTTAGTACTCAGTAAAATTAGTTAGTTTAGGTTGTTAATAAAACTTCAGTTAATAAGAAGCATCAATTTTCACTTTTTATTAGTCGCATTATATACAACTGAATTAAAACTAAGTCACAGGCTGACATGAAATGCCTGTGCACTGATACATGGTGAGGCTGTTCTATGATGTGAAATCTACTTCTCCTGACCTCAGGGGAATAATTACATGAGGCTGCCGGCACTTGTTAGATGCAGAGATAGAGGTCGGCCTTAACTGCATTTTTTAAGGATGCAGTGGACTTTGTCATTCTTGCTTGTGATTTGTTCAAGCGGGCGCAAAGTTAATGTGAACCGCCTTTGTGATCTGAGAGGAAATGGGCTTAGCAGAAAAAGGGATCCTGTCAATCACAATGTCCTGCTGGTTTTCTTTTGACAAAGCTGTCATCTGCTTTATTCAATACTGGAGACTGCGTCAGAGAATATTTGCTGGAGCAAGATCTCCCAGACCAAATAACTTTGCCAAATTCCGGTTCTTTCATTCAGCTGTGCACATTTGATGCTTCCCTTTCCCCTCCTCACTGAATAACCTTTCACGAAATTCCCCATGCCTGTCTCTGTTTAGCAGCTTTATCCACTCTCTGCAAACTCTTCAGCCGAAAGCAGAGGAGGAGCAGAAACTATTTACAGGATGACCTTAATACTGAGAGCATAATTATCGGTAAAGACTGACCAGGATGGAAATCTTTCCTCTAGGAAAAAGGTGACCTCATGCTTTTTGTCTTCTATTTTTTTTCATCAGCATTCATGCCATTGACTAGCACATCACCCAGACAAATAGGATTGGTCGGTTGTCCATTCAGGTGTGTTGAAAATCACACACAGCATTCTGAAAGCAAAATGTAAATTCAGCTTGGCTGCCATTTACAGTATTGTCAACTTGGAGGTTTACCAGCAAAAACAAAATGAATTTTTTTTTCCCCAAGTAGGCCCTCAGGTGTGTTCTTTGCCTTTTATCAGCTCAAGCAGAAAAATGTAAGCTCGATGTATAAGTTAGCCACAAATAAATCAAACAAAAAATTCAGAATAAACTTCATTACTCGCAGAATGATTCAAAGATGAAACTTGCAGCTACTTGGAGCTTGGAGGTGAATAGCACAAGCACGGTTAAAGGCAAGCTGGATAAGCACAGGAGGGAGAAATAGAAAAAAATACGCTGGCTGGATTAAATGCTGTGGAGGAGGTTGTGTGGAGTATTAACTTCGGCATAGCTCAGTTTCTATGCTGTAAATTCTTTGCAGGTGGAATATGAGTAAGCATTCAATAAACATCCCCAAATCCAGGAACTAAAGAAATAATTTGATGGTTATGACAAAACCCAGAATAGGCTGTAAGTGACAGCCTATTAACAAGTGTTGCAAAGGCAGTGATCAACCTCCGAACTTTCTGATGAAAATGACGATTAAAGACACTCAAATTCACATTTGCTAGTGGTAACTTGGAAACAGATACCAACTTTTACCAATGCACCATAGAAAGCATCCTATCTGGATGTATCACGGCTTGGTATGGCAACTGCTCTGCCCAAGACCGCAAGAAGCTGCAGAGAGTTGTAGACACAGCCCAGTGCATCACGGACACCAGCCTCCCCTCCTTGAACTCTGTCTTTACCTCTCGCTGTCTTTACCTCTGTAGCAGCCAGCATAATCAAAGACCCCACCCACCCAGGACATTCTCTCTTCTCTCCTCTTCCATCAGGTAGAAGATACAGGAGCCTGAGGGCACGTACCACCAGACTTAAAGACAGCTTCTACCCCACTGTGATAAGACTATTGAACGGTTCCCTTATCAAAGAGATGGACTATGACCTCACGATCTACCTTGTTGTGGCCTTGCACCTTATTGCACTGCACTTTCTCTGTAGCTGTGACACTTTACTCTGTACTGTTATTGTTTTTACCTGTACTATATCAATGCACTCTGTACTCAATGTAACTGCACTGTGTAATGAATTGACCTGTACGATCGGTTTGTAAGGCAAGTTTTTCACTGTACCTCGGTACAAGTGACAATAATAAACCAATACCAAAACCAATACCAAAGATATTCAAATGACTATTGCTAATTTGCATGCTGCTCCAACAATTAATAATTAAGGATTATGCACATTTTATTCATACCAGCCGAACAAATTACTGCACTCACAGGAGGCAATCACTTCAGACACTTGAGAACCACCACCCATATTCACACATGGCAAGCAATTTCAAACAATGATGAAAGGCACCTCAGCATTGATTTGATACAATGGTTCACAATCCATGATCCAGACGCAATCCAGACTCTGCTTCCATGGAAAGGACTAACTAAGTAAGAACTTCAAATAAAAAAACTATTAATGGTAAACATATAATGTCCTGATCAAGATAAGAGAGGCCACTGTCTTCAATTCCTGCAACTCTGGGAAAGGGCAAGGAGGGTCAGGTTATTTGGGCAGGTTATTTTGATGAACAGGATTCCTGAAACTACTGAAGCTTAGCATGTGCTAATGGGTTCATCATCATTATCAACACGTACTACTTAAGTCTTTGCCCAAGGTGTGCAAATGAAAATCAAGTCCTGACACCAGTGGGGCCTCTGTGCAGCCGTATTTTAACACACGTTTTTTATGGCCAATTGAATTTCTAGGCCACTTTCTCATGCCCAGAGGTGCTTCAGTTATAAAAACGTTCAACATTGCTTGGATTTATTGTGTGCAGATTATGGATTTCTTACGGTAACACAGAAATCCGGGACATTCCCTAGGGGCCCAAGATGCAAGTTTTCAGCTTTCTGAAGTAGCTGGGAAATAAAAGATTGTTGTTGCAAGCTGGTGGGATAAATTCTGAAGGGATCTTAGCTTGAGATTCCAAACAAGCTAATATAGGGGATAATGTGCATTAAAGCCACCTTTGTTACCACTAGGTTAGAATATGTACTTTTATAATACTTATTATATCCTATGTGGTGAATTATCTACTGGTGTTGGAAGGAGAAATTAATTTGTCCGGTAACATATCATAATGCCAGATTCTCTGAACTGTTGACATCAGCATCAGAATTATTATAACTGACTTATATGATCTGAAATTTGTTGTTTTGAGGCGGCAGTACAATGCAAAGACATTAAATTACTATAAAGTACAAAAATAAATAAATAGTGCAAAAAAAAGGAATAATGAGGTAGTGTTCATGGGTTCATAGACCTTTCAGAAATTTGATTGCGGATGGAAAGAAGCTGTTCCTAAATCATTAAGTGTGAGTCTTCAGGCTCCTGTACCTCCTCCCCAATGGTAGTAATGAGAAGAGGGCATGTCCAGAATGGTAACGGTCCTCAGTGATAGATGTCACCTTCTTGAGGCATTGCCTCTTGAGGATGTCCTGGATGGTGGGATCATGTACATATCGATATACATATTGTAGATAGAATGATAAAAAGCCATTCAGCCCCTCAAGCTAATTCCTCAATGTAAATCAAGCAGTGAAGATTCAAGCTTTATGCATATTGACCTATTACAGAAAACTAATGAAAGGCAATCAATTTCAGTTTGGAAAATTCAAATATGAGTAAAGCATTTCTTGATGTTTATTCCCCTGAAAGACCCAGTGCACAGGTCAGCACAAGATATCTTCATTCTATTGAAAACTTTACTCACCTCACTTGGTTCATCCAACAACATTTATGTGGCACCTTTGATGTAACATGACAAGAGAGTTCACAGACATTTTGTCAAACAAAATTTGTCACAATTACCTATTAGGAAAGGTGACCATGGTTTAGTCAAAGAGTCAGATTTTACGGAGCATCTTAAGGGATGAAAACAATAGAAAATCAAAGAAATTACAGGGATTCAGGATCTAGTGAGTAGAAGGTAAGGTGTCCAAGACTGGACAATTAAAACTGGGGATATACAGGAGGACAAGATTAGAGGCACAAATATCTCAGTGGGTTGTTGAGCTGGAGGAGATTCGAGGTGGGAAGGGGGAAGATCATGGAGAGACCTGAAAACAAAGATAAGAATTTTAATATCTAGGTGTTATTTAATCAGGAACCAACAAAGGGTCAATGAGGCAAGGGTCATGGGTGAATGGGATTTGGTGTGAGTTAGGACAAGGACAAAAAAAAGGTACAGATGCTGTCTAGGTTATGGAGATTAGGAAATGGGAAATAAGTCCTGAGTGTGATGGAATAGTGAAGGCTCCATGTAACAGAGTCACGCATGAGAGCTTCAGCAGTGGCTGAGTTGAGTCTAGCACTGTTGTGGAGTTTGAAAAAAGTTCATGGTGTCAATGCAGATGTTTGATTCAAAAGTCATCTCCAGGTCAAAATGTCACCAAGTTTATGAACCATCTAGTTTAGTCTGAGACGGGTACCAGGATGAGCCACAGTGGCCAGGATTGAAGATTGTGATAGGGATTGAAGATAACAGCTTCAGTCTGTCCAATATTTAATTGCAGGATATTTTGGCATATTCATTGCTGGAGGTTGAGCAAATTACCTGTCTACTTAGAAGCAGTAGAGAAGTTAAGAGAATTGGTAATGAGGTGGAGGTAGGTGTCTTCAATGTACGATTGGGAAGGGGCGCTGTGTTCTGAGAAGATGTTGTTGTGGGTCAGCATGGAGATAACATAAAAGAAGGATCAAGTGTAGGTCCCTGGGGTACACCAGAGGTGACAGCGAAAACATTGGAAAGGAAGCTGTTTCAGTAACTCCCTGAGCAAACATAGACAAGATTGGAACCAGCAACTTCAAGTGCTCCCAACTGGCTGACAGTGGAGAAGTCTTGGAGGAGGAATTGGAATTGGTTTATTATTGTCACTTGTACCGAGGTACAGTGAAAAACTTGTCTTGCATACCGTTCGTACAGATCAATTCAAGAAAGAAATGATTTTAATCGGGATTAGAACATCAAATTGGAGGCGGACACTTCAGCTCAAGGGGCTGCTCTATTTTGTCTGCATTGATAAAGCATTTACAATCTTAGTACATGTTTTATTTCTGATCATTGTAATCCAGCTGGTCTCAACCACAATGGCAGTGGCAATAAAGATTCTGGTCAAGGATGTGTTGAAATTTGCCATGGCTTTCACTCATGCTGGCCCATTACCTTGATAGGTAAACACATGTGTATAAAGGTAAGACAGGGACAGAATTACTATCTACTGTGATTTCACTTGATAAGCTGAAATGTCTCAAGGTTCTAAATATTTGTAACAGGATTTATAAAGAATTTGCAGCATTTTCCCAAGACATCACAGGCTCATTCAGTACAAAATAAGTATGATATAAATCCGAATACTGGCTCATTATTCACCACATATTGATTTGGTTAACAGTTTAGATATATTTTAGGAGTTTGAGGAGATTTGGTATGTCACCAAAGACTCTCACAAATTTCTATAGATGTACTGTGTAGAGCATTCTGACTGGTTGCATCACTGCCTGGTATGGAGGCTCAAATACACAGGATCGCAAGAGGCTGGAGAGGGTTGTAGACTCAGCCAACTCCATCAAGAGCATAACCACCCCCACCATCAAGAAGGCAGCATTCATCATTAAGGACTCTCACCATTCGGGACACACCCTCTTCTCATTACTACCATAGGGAGGAGGTACAGGAGCCTGAAGACCCACGCCCAATGATTTGGGGACAGTTTCTTCCCCTCCACCATCAGATTTCTGAATGGTCCATGAACCCATGAACATTACCTCATTATTCATTTTCTTTGCACTATTTATTTTTGTAATTTACAGTAATTTTTATGTCTTTGCACTATACTGCTGCCACAAAACAACACATTTCACATCATATAAGTCAGTGATAACCTGATTCTGATTATGATATTTTAAACTGGAATATTTCTGATAAATGGATTATGATTTTCATAAGCTTTAGAAAATGCCAGAACCTTTCCAGCTCCCAGAGTTTATTTAACTCATTTCAGAGATCTTTGGGTCACTACCTTCTGCTGATGGTTGAATGCATTTGTATCTTATGGTTGTTGAATACATATTTGGAAATAAATCACTTGCAAGGTTTTGAATAATACAAAATCCACATTATTTCTAACATAATGAAAAGCATAATTCTAACATAATGAAATTCCCTTTTGACTTGCACAAATCACATTCCATCCAAAATAGAAGGGGTTTTGGCCTTTGTTCTTTCTACACTGTCATGGGTAACAGGAAAATGGATGAGAATGAGGGTGCAGCTCAATCACATCCTGCAAGTGTAACTTACATCTCACAACTCTTACCACAGAGGCACTGTGGTTTCAAGACAAGGGTCAGGAATTTTGCACCATGTTCTGGGCAGTGCTGTTGGACTCAGTGCAGTTCATCTGCGCAAGAACATCAATATAACAGGGTGTAAACCAGTGCAAGACTAATGAAAGTTTACTATTATTTGTTCTGTAACTCCTCATTGAGAGAAGGCAAAAGGACATGAAGACATCCCAGACCGTGACACAGCTGGGAGTGTTTCGTTGATGAGTGAATAAGATAAGGTAAGATTTCTTTATTAGTCACATGTACATCGAAACACACAGTGAAATGCATCTTTTTTGCATGGAATATTCTGGGGCAGCCTGCAAGTGTCGCCACACTTCCGGCGCCAATATAGCATGCTCACAACTTCCTAACTCGTACGTCTTTGGAACGTGGGAGGAAACCGGGGCAGCTGGAGGAAACCCACGCAGACACGGGGAGAACGTACAATCCCCTTACAGACAGCAGCCTGAATTGAACCTGGATCACTGGCACTGTAAAACGTTATGCTAGCTGCTACACTACCATGCCTGCCCTATAGCATGTCCAAATTCATTTTTCTGAGATTCCTGCATGTTAATTGACCTTGCCACCTTCTACTGTTGCTGGTTGTGCCATTTTGGATAATATTATCATCCAAAGAGACATACATCATGGAAGGAGGTCATTTGCCCCATGTTGTCCATGTTATCCAGTCTAGTTGCTTAGAGGTTGCAACATACAGCAGGATGAGCTGTGAATATCAAATAAAAAGACTTTGCTTATGAACATTACAATAATATGTCACTGCTCCTTTTGGTTCATTCATATTGAACCCAAGCTAACATTGTTTCAGTAATTGCCCATTTCCAGAACTTTAAGAGTAACAAATTACTTCCAGTTTGAACAATGTTGGTCAGAAGATGAATACCAGGATGCTGACAGAGGAAAGGACATCCAATTATGTTTGCTACCAGTACAACATTGACTGGAAATGGAGCTTCCACTGTCCCGTTGAAAGTAATCAATTAAATCTCTAGGCTTTATAGCATAATAAAATGTTTGTGTCATTAATGTTTCCATAGCACAGTTCCAAGGCAATAATTTACTTTCTCTCAATGGCATGTGAAAGAAGGAACAGGCAGGCTAAGGCTCTGATTTACCAGGACATTTTGTGCAAAGCAGTTTATCACACTTACACTTTAGCACTGAAAATCTGTCTCAGCCAAGACTCACCTGAAAGTCAACCACTGAGGATTTGAACACTGAATGAAAGCCAGGAAAAAACAAATATTATCATTGTATGATGTCCTTTTAAACTCAATAATACAGATTAAGTAAATCTGAGACAAGGGGGTGAAAAAGCAATTTCAAGGACTGCAGACAGCAAGTAGCGAAACATCATTTTGTATTTACAATTATGAAGAAAAATATATCAGAAGGGGAAGGATCACAGCAACAATATTTGAATAAACAAAGCTCCAGTCATTTCTGGAGGTCTCTGGTGCTCTGTAGCCTGCAGAAAACTCTCAGGAGGGAAATCACAAGTCGACAGAGTA
This sequence comes from Pristis pectinata, assembly GCF_009764475.1. NCBI lineage: Eukaryota > Metazoa > Chordata > Chondrichthyes > Rhinopristiformes > Pristidae > Pristis > Pristis pectinata. Next base: position 100,435,798 of record NC_067410.1, on the reverse strand, counting down.
GACTGGTTCATTGGCGAGGCAACATTAAAGTAATTGTTCACTATTTCACAGCTCATGCTTTCATGTCAGTACTGAATTATTGGCCATGGCCATTTTATATATAAATATATATGGAGTATAATGGGGAGATTTTAGAATAGAAAAGCAGGATATTATTCAAAAGATGTGACACTAACAAATGCTGTCATTTAGAGGGATTTGCATGTCCTTGTACGAGGAATGCAGAGTTAGAATGCAAGGACAGTGAATAATCATAGAGTCATAGAGTTGTAGAGTACAGAAACAGACCCTTTGGCCTACATGTCCATGCCAACATTTTTTATATCCTTCTATGGCGTATCCTCTTATGCCTTGCCTATCTGAATGCCTCTTAAATGTACTGATTGTATCTGATTCCACTAACTCTGCTGGTAGCAAGTTCTGGATATCAACCACTCTCTGTGTAAAAGATTCTCCCCTCAGGTCCCCTTTAAAACTCCTTCCTCTCACCTTAAACCTGTGCCTTCTTGTTTTTGATACCCCAGCAATGGGAAAATGATTCTGACTGTCTGCCTCTGCCATTTATAATTTTAAATACCTCTATCAGGTTACCCCTCAGTTTCTTTCACTGTGGAGAAACAAGCCCAGCCTATTCTATCTCTCCCCATATCTGAGGTCCTCCAGTCCAGGCAATGTCTCCTCTGCACTCTCTCCAGCGCTTCATATACTTTGGCGACCAAAATTGCACACAATACTTCAAGTGCAGTCTAATCAGCGTTTTGTAAAGTTGCAATATAATGTCACAACTTTTATTTTTATGCCCTGCCCAATGAAGGCAAGCGTGCCATATGCCTTCTTCACCACCCTATGTTGCCACTTTCAGGTGGACTTGAATCCCAGGGTCCCTCTGTTCATCAACATTCCTTAGCTTGAAACTATTTACTGTAGATGTGCTACCACTATTTGACATCTCAAAATGGATCACCTTGCACTTGCCAGGATTAAGTTCCATCTACCAACACTCAACCCAACTTTCCATCTGGCAAATGGAATATTGGCCTTTATTTTAAGAGAGATGGAGTGAAAAAAGTAGGAAAGTCTTGCCATAAATATACATAGTTTTGATGGGCTGCATGTCTAGTTTTGGCTCCTTATTTAAGGAGACATACTTTGGGAGGCAGTGCATAGAGGGTTCACTAGGTTGATTCCTGGGATGAAGGGTATACCCTATGTGGAAACATTGAGTAAATTAAGCTTGTGTTATCCAGTATTTAGGATTTAGGAAATGTATAAGACCCTGTTTGGCCTTGGCAGAGTAGGTGCTGTAAATATTGTTCATCTACTGGGGGATCTACAACTGGCAGTAGTGTCGGGGATGAAGGGTTGCTCACTTTAGATAAGGAGGAATTTCTCCTCTCAGAGGGTTGTATATCCATGTAATTCTCCATCCCAGGGGCTCTGGATGCTGAATCATTAAGTATATACAAGGCTGAGATCAATTTTTGGACTACAGGGGAATCCAAAGTCATGGGGATCAATCAAGCAACCAGAGATGAGGGATAGATCAGATCATTCATAATCTTATTGAACAGTGAAGCAGCTCAAGGAACCAAATAGCCAATTTCCACTCTAATTTATCATGTTGTTATTGACTGCATTACTAAGGGGACTAAACTGAATAGCTATGGGAAGCACACACTGGGATAATGATGTCTATTTAACCATTTCTCACTTGGCCTGGTGCAGGCTACACACAGAACTCATGTTGTCTCCTTGTCTTTGCAATTTTACTGCCAGACTAGTAATCATATCGTTCTTTGCCTTGGCACAAAACCCAGAGGCCTTACTCGGTGAGTGGCTTAACTACTTCAACTCAGATTGTGCTGGTTAAAGGAAGCCTCCATCCTTTAGAGAAGTTATCCAGAATTCTTAGCAGCTTGCTGGAAGAAATGGCATAACAGGAGCAAGAGCTGGCACTCCGATTGTCCAAAACAGTATTTCAGGTCCTGGTTGTCGAGGTAGGGAGGAGGAGAGAGGCCCTTTACACCAGCAGAGACAGAAGTCCCTCCAGGCAACTGTGGCAGTCACAGAAGGGGTGCAGTCCCAAGGACCTGCAAACAATATCACAAAATATCCAATGGCCCCTCCCACTAACTACAACACTAAACACACACCACTCAATTCCGCACACCCTCCCCTACACACCTGCCAACAATCTCTATCAATCAGGATTGGGATAATTCATGTGGCCCAACATACCCTTAAACAGCTTTGATCTCCCATGTTCTCTATATCTCTTTCTCTGGCCAAGTTTTCAGTTATCAAACCTTTTGTCATCAAATTTTGTTGAATAATATTCCTCAGAAGTGGCTTTGGATTTTAGAGTCTAGTTTCCCTTCTTATGCAGCTATGCAGGACATTTTATGCACATGTCTCATTTGGATTGTTGTCTCTCTTTCATCCGGCTACCTGGTGTAAATGTAGAGCAACAACTATCGTTTTACACTTAGATGATGAAGGTAGATTATTGCTTGGAGGTTCATAGAGAGTATTGCTCCTTCATGTTTATGGATTGAACACCAGGTTGCTCCATGATCCTTGATCTAATCCTGAATCACCATAGGCACAATGGCAGCAGCTTCCACGTAAAGCAGTTACCTACGTGAGTCATGATTTGTACACATACAATTCAGAAATGACTGTAACTTACATGGGAGTTCAAAGCTAGGGATTTGATTTGAGTTGTTATTGGTAGGCATTGTGAATATGGTCTCAATGCACCTACTTACACCTCCACAATGTAGAAGTAAACTAAAAGAATCACTGGGATTACCGCCAGCATTAAAGTCTAAAAGCCTTAGCATTAAAGTCTAAAAGCCTTTGGTTTCCATACTCCAGTATATTTAGAAAACTATGGACTAAGGAATAATAATCAGCATGAGTTTGTGAATTTCTGAAAGGCAAACTGTGCTTGAGCTCTTTGAAGAAGTAGTAGAGGGGGCAATGAGGGTAGAGAGGTTGACATTGTGTATATGGACTTTTAAAAGGTGGCTGTAAAGGCATCAATCCTAAATTATAATTTTCCCTATTAAGCATCCTTCTGTGCTTTCACTCAAAAGATAAGAATTAATCTAGTATATGACATTACTCGAGATAATACTCTTCTGGTAATTTCGTGAGCAATGTGTGCAGCGTGCACAATTACATCTTTTACCACTATATTATGGAGAAAGATCATTTTTGAACCCATGGAGGAATTATGACAAACGAATCATTATGCCCTTTCATCAGATGCACAATACGCATGTTCATTCAACAAACAAGAAGAATGAAGACATGTCCTGTTGGAGTTTATTGAAACATTTGATTATAATTCTTTCTGAACGGTAAAGTTGCCCACTGGGTAGATTCTTAATTTTTAGATGAAAACACTGGGGGATGTTTAAATTGGCAAGATTTAATTCCAAGCTCAACTTATTTACATCATATACAATGCATGTTGTGTTGTATGTCCATAGCTTTTAAGCAAACTGTTAGATTAAGAAACCGTGTCATACGATTAGCTCTTGGAACGTTTCTTTGTAACATGCTTGAATTCAGCTGAAGACTGCCACAATGAACAGTTACACTTATGTGATGCTCCAGTGAGTGAATGAGTGACAGCTCTGATGAATCTACAATACAGACGACCCCAGCATTACAGCCGTTCAGGTTACAGAAATTCACCTTAACAGAATTCACAAATCACTACCCAAAAATTTAAGCTACAGGATATAATTCACTCTCACACAGGATTTATGTAAAAAAAAGTAAATGTCAACATAATTTGTCTTTCAACTCACGTTTCTTAACACACACGCAGATGAAGTGGCTTCATGTTACAGAAAATGCAATACGGACTGCTTTCTAGGAATGCAACCCTCCTGTAACACAGGGTTCCCCTGTCCACCACACTGGTGAAGAGGATGGGATATATGGATGTACCAGACTACAGAAAGAAAGTCTGGGTAGGTTAGCAATTTTGCAAAAGTGTGGTAAAATAGAAGGCATGGCTCAAAACTAAATTAAGATTAACACTTTCAAAAAGGGAGCTTAGGACAAGATGGCAGAAATGGAATGTATAGGATGGTAAAGTGCCAAAAGACTGGGAAGAGTTCAAAATTACTATGAACATAAATAGTCAGGAGCTTGTAATGAATTGTGGATACTGCTGCAGACTGCTGAATAATGGAGCAAAAAACATACAGGCTTAACTTTAGATTAGGTTCAAACTCCAGGGAAGTACTGTGAACTCTGGGAGAAATGAGGTGCACTGTGGCCCAAAATAATGAGGAGATCAAGCTGTGTAGACTTCAACCAAAACCAAGTTGTGTTGAGATTGGATGATACTACTTGAGGCTAACATATCCTGTTTCACCTCAATGTTCCTTGCTGGGGGAGAACAGGTAATGAGTGAACAGACAGGTCTTTCCCTCGAGCATCACCTGCTTTGGCCTTGATTAAGCACAAAATAAAGGAGGAAAGTGACAGACACCCAAGTGAGTCAGTGGTGAAGCATCTGGGCAATTCAGAAAGATGCTGTCCAAGCAGTGCAGATACTGTGAAGGGCAGGGTGGAGGCAGACAGAGACAGAGAAGGTGCTGACAAATTATTGCAGAAATTGGAAGAGAAGAAGCTCACTTGTTCAGAACAGCCAATTGCACAGAGTTCAAAGAGCTAGTTGAGAGCCGTATGCTGGTTAAAGCAAAATTAAAGTCCAGTTAAATTCCAAATAAAGATGATTATGGATGGTCAAGGTTTTCTATATCACATGAGGATACAAAGCAAAGGGATGAGGAGATTTCCAGGAAACAAGGGACCTGCAATATGTGTAAGAGTTATTATTGCTTACCATAAGACAAGACAAGACCATAAGACAAAGGAGCAGAAGTACATAATGTACTTAGAAATGTATACATAAATTCTTGCCAACATAACCACATTTAAAAGTTTACATTTTTAGATATAACTAACAATTAACCTTGACCTTACAATTGACCTTGTCGATTTATTGGAGTATTTAAGCCTCCAGTGTAAACATGTTTATTGGTTTGTACAGCATTGTTCACTTCCTTCTTTCCTTTAAGGGGAGATTAGTGTGGTGCATATCTATCCTCTTAGGCAGTCCCTTGAGGTCGAGGATAACTTGCTTCCACTCCAATTCTGTAGGTTCTGAAGTGGCTGATGAGGCCAGTGTGAGATAATATTGTCTGGTTTTTAGTCATTAAGGAAAGTGTTACCTTAAGGCTGATGAACTGCAATAACCTAAATAAACTATAGCATGTAATGATCTTTTGTAATATTGTTTGTATCATACTTGCAGTTCAGCTGAAGATTAACCATCATAAATAAAGCCTGTGTTTACTTGTTACTTCATGTCCAAGTGAGTGAATAAGAGTCAGTGATGCTCAGCCCTGAAGAACAGTTCAGATAAATCCTCATTATACTATAAAGATTATAAACAGACTCCTCTTTGCAAACAGTGTCCAGTTTTATAGAACTGCACTGCATGGAATGAAAAGAAACTTGCAAATAGAAGTACAGTGTTAGATATAGAGAATATAATGCTGCCACATTTCATCTAACGCACGAGAAAAGATTTTCTAATGTGCAAACGTTTTTCACATTAAATATCCTTTATGTGAAATAACATTATCAAAGACAGAAGGCATCTTTCAGTAACACCGATAATCAGTTGCTATTAGAATAACACACACTGGTAATCACTGCACCCAGTCAACTCCTAAACAGTAAGCAGCTGTAGGAGCAGGCAGACTTTTGACTAAAGATAGATGCTATTCATTAAGCATTAAAAATTGCTTTGCGATCTACTGGAGCAGAAAATAAACTTTACAAATCTCTGTACTAACCTGGGGTTAAATAAAATTAATTTTTTGGACATTTGCTTTTAAGAGCAAAAAAAACATTTTTTTGTAGAAAAAGCAATCCAAAGCAAAATTTGACACAAAATACAAAGAGTAATTCATCACAGTTGGGACGATTGTTAATGAGAAGTGGAGAGAGATTACATGCAGTTGTGGAGCAAATCCAATCTGCTGCCACCTGCCCTCATTTCTAATTGCTAAGAGTTTAATCTCATTCTCCACTTGAGTGCCAACGTCACTTGTCTCCTTCCGAGAGTGTATTTACAGTGAAGTCTGCTTGAAGCACCAACATTTTTTCACTCTTCTGAATTTATTTAATGATGCTGGTGTTTCTGAGAAGCTGCCAGTCCTGCTGTGAAAAGCAAAACTATATCATCTCCCTTAAATAAATCTTATTCTTAAAAGGATTGTTACTTTGCATGTGAGGTGTTCAGTTTTTATTAATGCAATGACTACTGAGACGAAATGATGGCAGGGTCATAAAGTCGACATTTGGGAATGCTGCACCATCTGCCTTGGCAATGGCTTCGACCAGGTCAGCAGGAGGCAGTTTGATGTGGTTAAATTGTAAAAGACAAACGTAGCACCAAAGCTGGAACTCAGTGACTACGCTCTGTTCACAGATGTAATACCCTTTGACAGTTAGTTGATACTTGTGCTGCTCCAACAGTGTGCATTGTTTCATCAGTGAATTAAGGGTTATTAGGCACTCAAGAAAAAAGCTTTCAATGAGTGATTGACTGCCTTAAACCGGAGGAGGACTTCCAGTGAATATAATCCTTCCCAGAGGTCCAGCTAGCCTTGATGGGCAGGGGCTGCCCTTCCGATGGCAAGTTATTGAGCCGCAGGTTTAATTTTCTCCTGAGACAGTTGCAGCTAAATATTGAATTGTCGGACTGTGTTGGGAGTTAGCGATCGGACTGGAACTGAGCACACAGGGGATGACAGGTGATCATTTCTGGGGGCAGGGGTTGGGAGAATAATAATAGTTGTTGGTCACAGAGGAACGGTGTAGTTTTTTTAACTGAAAGATCAGACAAAGAAAGGTTTGAGAAAAAAAACATTTTCCACATTAATGCCTGCAAACCTAAAGATATTTCAAATCTAAACAATGCATTCACTTGCTTTAGAGGTAGAGACAGGAGGGAAGAGGCAGAACATCTTTAATAAGTGTGCTCACATGATTGAATGAAAAGGTTGTGCAATGACAAACCTGCTCACATTATGTATACAATCACACTGCAGCCATAGAGCTTAATATTTTTGTAATGAGCAATCTAGCAATGATCATCACGGAGCTTGTACCAAGAGTGGTGATCAGTGCTGGGGAACGCAGCAGGTCAGCAGCATCTGTGGACGGAAATGGACAGTTGACGTTTCGGGCTGTTGGATAGAGGGGAGATAGCCGGTATAAAAAGGTGGGGGAAGGGGGGAAGTGAGAGCTGGCCAGTTATAGGTGGATCCGGGTGAGGGGCTAGGTTTGGTAGGCAGATGAAGGAGGGGAAAGTGGGAATGGCGCCCGGAGCTAGGAGAAGATAGGCGGAAGTAAGAAAGGGCTGAAGATGATGGAATCTAATAGGAGAGGACGGTGGATCATGGAATAGAGGGGGGGAGGGGAACCAGTAGGAAGAGGGTGTGGGTGATGGACAGATGGAAAGGGGGGAAGAAGGCATGGTGTTCGGTGCCAAGTAGATCATGAAGGGAGAGAAAAGGGAAAGGGAGGGGAAAGCAGTTACTGGAAGCTGGAGAATTCAATGTTCATACTGCCAGGTTGTAGGTTGCCCAGGCGGAATACGAGGTGCTGTTCCTCTAGTTTGTGTTTAGTCTCAAATGAGCAGTAGAGGAGGCCGAGGACAGACATGTCAGTGTGTGAATGGGGAGGGGAATTAAAATGGCTAGCAACCAGGTAACCCAGACGGCCACGGCAGACAGAGCGAAGGCTCTCGGCAAAACGGTCACCCAATCCGCGTCCGGTCTCACCGATGCAGAGGGGGCCACAATGGGAGCACCGGATGCAATAGATAACGCTGGGGGATATGCAAGTGCAAGACTGCCTCATCTGCAAAGGCTGTTTAGGTCCCTGGATGGTGGGGAGGGAGGTGGTGTCGGGATAAATATTACACCTCTGACGATTACAGGGAAGAGTGCCTGCGGAGGGAGCGGGATGGGTGGGGAGGGATGAGTGGACCAGGGAGTCACGGAAAGAGTGATCCCTGTGGAAAGCAGAAAGAAGAGGGGAGATCAATCGGTTAGTCTGGTGCCATCAAGCCAGTGACTTCTAATAAACGAGTGGATTACTTTAACTAAGGTAGCCCATCACCAACCATGTGCTGAAGTCAGTGCACAGATATTCCAGTGGCTATTCTGATCCCATCTGTCCACATTGTTAACCATTGTCCACCTCTTCTAATTCCTTCCATTTTACCAAGGGGGTGTTTGTGCCTTTATAAATATGTAAATGGTATATAATAACAAAGCTATACCTCAAACAATCCCGTTCTAAGGGCACCTTCCAATCTGTTCTGTCCCAGAGGTGCAGTATTGGTCCAAGCAATAGTACTGGGGAAGGTGGGCCCCACGTACACAGAATTGACAGAGTTTCCTTCTCAGAGAGTCAAAGGTTTTTTCACGAACATCATTTACATTTCCAAAGTCTTTCCAAAGTAAAACTACGCAGGAGGATGGAAACCTTCATTGTTGCATTTATTAGCTTCAAGTGGATGCAGGATTTGAAGTTACAAGGCCACTATCCTGGGTAGAATAAAGGTTAAGTTCTCCAATCAGCAGGAGGTGAAAAGTGACAGTCCACGGGGATCACAGGCCTCAGCACTTCCATAGGTTTGATAATGACTTAGGTGATGCGATAAATTGTCAGATAAAGAAATTTTGCCAAAAGATGCAAAGTAGACCAGTGGTAGTGACCTATAATATGACTTCAGTTTCTGGCTCTATTTCTCTTTCTGTAGACACTGCTTCTGCCAGCGTTCAGTTTCTAGTTCAGTCCATCATGATTCATCAGCTAAGGGCGAGATGCAGGTGGTAATCAGCAGGACAATTCCTTATCCATGTTTGATCTTTTGCCATGAGACTTCATGGGATGCTGGGTCAATGTGGACAGAACCCAGGTTAGCTAACACCTGATTAGCTCCTCTATGTGATCCATTTCACGATGGAATAAGACGTACCCAGGCATTGCAATACAGAGCTTGGATGATGGTTATGTTTCTGGAACTGCAACAACATTCGATTACAGATCAGACATGAATGGTGGAACAAAATTGTGGGGGTGGACTGACTGTCCCTGTAACTTTTTTTTGACAGCTTTAAAGGAATGAGACAAGCTGAGGCTTTCACTTGCCCTCTCTTTGCACTGAGTAAGTGCCCCTGCATTGCAGTTATACTGTAGTCACTTTCCTATCTTTGCAATAGAGATAATGCTGCAAATGACTGTACGGCATTTAGCAAATAACATGACACTTAGAGAGATAGAGAGACAAGGAAGGGAATAAGAGTTTAATAATCATTATTTCCTAACCATTAGGAACTTAGTAATTCACTTATAAATTTAGTGTCTGTTTGCAAATCCCCACAGGCACTCAGTGGGATATAAAAAACTGAAAACTTCAGAACGATAATTTGTTGTCCATTACAAAGATTGTGTCTTGTTTTCCCAGCTTGGAGTTTCTTTGAGGGGCTTCACAGGAAGTGCTAATTCTGCTGTGATTGAGGGCACACTTTAACTGCATCATTAACATCTTCCTATGAATCATCACGACTACTTCAACACCTACACATATATGGTGTCTTTCATGTCAGGAAGCATCACAGTGCTACATACAAGGGAGGATGAGACCAAGCAGAAATGAAGGCAGAAATAATTTCAGATTAAGACAGTAGCTCCAGGGGCCACTGATGTTGTTAAGATCCAACATACGGAATTGTGAAGGCATTGAGGTTGAGGGAGAGAGAATTATGTCAAGAAAGCATTAGGTAAGGAGACCAACTAGAAAAACAGTAACAAATTTAACATTCAGTTCATCTCTCCTGTACTAATAATTCAATACATTCATTAATAATTCAATAACTGTGAGCAAACTGCATACAGAGGCCTATACTGTGAAGAACTGTGCAATAATATAATATGAAATATGATTCTTTTATTAGGCAGCTTTGTAAAGTGTGCGGTATGTGCACTCAACTCAGTGGTGCAGGCAATTGTTAATAAAGTGCATAAACTTATTTGCAGAAAACAATAAACATGTTCTATTACCTCACATAGCAAGACTATGTGCTGAATTTCCTTTCCATTGACAGGAAACATCACAAATTATCTGCTGACTCCACGTCAAGGCCAGGGCCTAAAGCCAAGCAAAGTGGGACTGAAATCTCGCTTGTTTACAGGACGAGATGCCATGTACAACAGTACCATGCCAACAACTTCCAACTCCCACCATGCCCTCTAAACTTTGCTGAAAATATTTTCAATCACCCACTAGACAACGCAGGAACAAAAACACATGCATTATTAAAATGCCCACTATCTTTGCATGTAGTTGTCCATTTCAGAATGCAGGAAATGCAGTTGCTTCAATTTCAACTGAGAGACCATACAGCCTACTCTGCTGCTTTGTTTTTAAGTCTGCTTCACCATTCAAAAGGATCATGGCTGATCACCATAAACCATGGTTTCTCTATAGTCCAAAAATCTATTAGGCTGGAACATATTAAATTACTCAGCACCCACAGCTCTCCCAGTAAAGAATTTCACATGTTCACAACTGTAAGAAATCTTTTCTCATCTCAGTATTAAATGTTTGACCCTTTATCCTAAGACATTGAACCCACCCCCAGCCCAGTTTGAGATTCCCTCGACAGGAGAAACATCTTCACATCTACCATGTAAGTCCCCCTCAGAACCTTATATATTTCAAGAAACTGTTCAGACTTCCACACAGTTAGGCAGGATCTTCCCAATCTTTCCTCATGGGACAACCCCTTCATCCCAGGAACCCACATGGTGAAGCTTCTCTTACACTGGCTCCAAGGCAAGTATCTCATCCTTAAATTACCTAAATAACATGCAGTACTTCAGGTGTGGTCTCAATTCCAATTACATTTTCCTTCCTAATTACTTGGTATATCTGAATGCTCATGGCTGAGGACAGTCAGTTCTCTCCATGGTTAATCCAAGGTTACTCCATACTCCAAGGAACTATGGTTAACAAGAGAGTTAGAAGGTTTAGTCAAGAGAAAGAAAGGAAGCATATTTAAGGTTTAGGAAGCAAAAATCAGATAGGGCTCTTGACAGTTATAAGGTAGCCAGGAAGGAGCTTAAGAAGGGGCTTAGGAGAGATAGGAGGGGACATGAGAACGCCTTGTCAAGTAGGGTTAAGGAAAACCCTAAGGCATTCTACACATATATGAGGAACAAGAGGATGACTAGGGTGAGGGTAGGACTGCCCAGGGATAAGGGGGGAAATGTGTTTAGAGGCAAAGGAGGTAGGGGAGGTCCTGAATGAATATTTTGCTTCAGTGTTCACCAGTGAGAGGGACTTAGACGAATGTGAGGTTAGCACAGAATGTATTGGAGCATGTTGAGGTTAAGAAAGAAGCAGTGTTGGAGCTACTAAAAAGCATTAGGATAGATAAGTCCCTGGGGTCGGACATGATATATCCCAGGTTACTATGGGATGCGAGGGAAGAGATTGCTGAAGCGTTAACAATGATCTTTGAGTCCTCCCTGGCCACTGGAGTGGTACCGGAGGATTGGAGGATGGCAAATGTTGTTCCATTGTTCAAGAAAGGTAAAAGGGATAATCCCGGGAATTATAGACCAGTGAGTCTTATGTCAGTGGTAGGCAAACTATTGGAGAGGATTCTTCGGGACACGATTTATGAGCATTTGGAGAAGCATAGTCTTATTGGGGATGGTCAACATGGCTTTGTGAAGAGCAGATCGTGCCTCATGAGCTGAATAGAGTTTTTTGAGGAAGTGACAAGACAAATTGATGAAGGTAGTGCAGTGGATGTGGTATATATGGATTTTAGCAAGGCATTTGACAAGGTTCCCCATGGTAGGCTCATTCAGAAAATCATGAAATATGGGATCCATGGAAAATTGGCTGTATGGATTCGAAATTGGCTTGCCCACAGAAGGTAGAGGGGGGTTGTGGAAGGGAAGTGACCTGGAGGTCAGTGACTAGTGGTGTTGCGCAGGGATCTGTTCTGGGACTCCTGCACTTAGTGATTTTTTTAAATGATTTGGATGAGGAAGTGGAAGGATGGGATGGTAAGTTTGCAGATGACACAAAGGTTGGTGATGCTGTAGATAATGAAGAAGGTTGTTGTAGGTTGCAACAGGATTTAGACAGCCTGCAGAGATGGGCAGAGAAGTGGCAGATGAAGTTCAGTCGGAGAAGTGTGAAGTGATACACTTTGGAAGAACAAACTTGAAGGCATAGTACATGGTTAATGGCAGGATTCTGAGCAGTGTGGAGGAACAGAGAAATCTTGGGGTCTAAGTCCATAGATCCCTCAAAGTTGCTTCACAAGTGGATAGGGCAGTTAAGAAGGCATATGGTGTGCTGGCCTTCATTAGCCAGGGGATTGAGTTCAAGAGTCAAGAGGTAATGTTGCAGCTGTATAAGACTCCAGTTAAACCACTCTTGGAATATTGTGTTCAGTTCTGGTCACCACATCATAGGAAGGAAGTGGAAACTTTGGAGAAGGTGCAGAGGAGATTTACAAGGATGCTGCCTGGGTTGGAGAGCATGTCTTATGAGGAGAGGTTGAGCAAGTTAGGGCTTTTCTCTTTTGAGCAACGGAGGATGAGAGGAGACTTGATGGGGGTGTATAAGATTATGAGAGGCATAGACAGAGTGCCAGCACCTACCTGTCAGAGGTAGGTTTTTTACACAGAGAGTGGTGGGTGCCTGGAATGCACTGTTGGTGGAGGGGGGGAATGGTAGGGTCTGATACGATAGGGTCATTTAAGAGACTATTAGATAGGCACATGGACAAAAGAAAAATAGAGGGTTATGGGAGGTGAAGTAGGGAGGGGGATAGATTGAATGTGGATAAAGTTTATACAGGTCTGCACAACATTGTGGGCTGAAGGGCCTGCATTGTGCTGTACTGTTCTATGATCAGACATCAGTATTCATTAGAGTCACACTATTTAAATGCTCTTCTATTCTTCACAAAGTGGATAAATCCTCTATTCCCTCATTATACTCCATCTGCCATCTTTTTGCCTATCCATTTACATGCAACCATCACACCTTATTGTTTCTTGTGATATTTCACAATGTCACGGAACCTTCCATCCATAATCTAACTCCTCCCTGAACAATAAACTGAAGCCCTAAAAT